>NC_069504.1:597482489-597782489 GCF_027579735.1 Bombina bombina
CACAAAGTTTTTGCTGTTTAATAGTAAGATTAGATGTACCTTTTTTTCAAAATATTTCATAAATAGAGTAATATATGCCTCAAAGATGTTATCAGTAGGAGGAGGATTAAATTTACTCTTAGATTTAATGTCAAGCACATGATACTGAAAGAGAGTATCTGCTAATGTCTGTGAGTTAGCAAAAAAAAATCTATTAATTTCAGGGTCCTATAAAAATCATTGTAAATCACACTGTATTTAAAACAAAAAAAAATCTGGTTGTTTAGATGGAACAAGACAGACCCTTCTGTAGGATTTCCAAAACTTCCTTACCAAAAAACTTACTAAATATGTTCAGTACCTTATTTGCTGTCTGGTAATCATTCTATTACTGAAATTACCGGTGGTAAAGTTTTGTTCAAGCTCTACTGCTCTGGAACAAAACTGCTAAGTGCAGCATACACAAACTTACATTTACTTCAAAATACTAAAGGACTTGGAAACTGGAGTGAGCCATGTGTTATGAGGGCTAAGAGCGGCTGTTATACAGTATGCTGAATCAGTAATGCTATGAGCCCATGGGGTCAATTTATCATTTGCCGGGCAGACATGATTCAATGTAGCGAATCATGTCCGCCCAGCATCGCTAATGCTGACAGCATACGCTGTCGGCATTTAACATTGCACAAGGATTTCTAGTGAAATGCTTGCGCAATGCCGCCCCCTGGACATTCGCGGCCAATTGGTCGCTAGCAGGGGGTGTCAATCATCCCAATTGTAGCCGGAAACTTCGGGGGTAGAAAGCAGCATCCACTGCTTAATAAATCTACCCCTATATGTGGAATCATCTATGAAGGAAAACCATAACAAGAAGAAAGGAAACTATGACAAGATAGGTATTGCATTTGAATGTTTGTCTATATTTCTGAGTTTATGAGTGCATGTTTGAAGTATGTCTCTTTGAAGGATTTATTAATATAGACTGAGACAGTATTGCTATATATTTGGTGTTTTAAAGATGGACTTATTGGATATAAATTGATGTAATATTTGAGGAACATTAATCCTGAAGCTATTGTTGAAATAAGATTTAGCATTCCAATATTCTGGTATATGACACATGAATAGCTACTATGAATAAGGATAAGCATCAGGCCTGCACTTTGGGCAGGGCAAGAGGGGCACCTGCCCAGGGCCCTGCTTTTTGAGCCCTCACATTTTGAGGGGTGAGGCTATGAGATGGTGCAATGTATTTCCTGAAGAAGTGTTTATTGAATCAGGAGGTGTAATATATACTGTTACCGGCGGTATGGCATACAGGTGGAGAGGAATAAGAGTGCTGGGCTGTGGGGCCCCACAAATATGTCTTGCCCAGGGCAGAGGAACGTTTAAGATTACTGACCGGTCAGGTGTTACCTCACCCTAGAGTCGCCTAGGGGTTGATATATGTACTTTTTGTCTTTATTATTCTTTTTTGAAATTTGTAAAACAAATAAGTGAGAGGTTTAGGTGTTCATTTGGGATATTTGGTATAGCTCCACATTAATAAAGATAAAGTTCTTTTTTATTATTTGTTATTGCTTGTGCTGGGTCAATACAAATATGGATTTATTCATACTATAATATTAGTAACACAGTTTGGACACAAGATGGCGCACAGTGTATTTGTTGAAAAAAAAAAGTCTTTTCATTGTTGACTGAATAATCCAGATTTTTTTTAAAAAAAGGAAAAAAAAAAAGAAAAAAAAACACAAGCAAGAAATGTTTTATAATAGATTCTTTACTGTAATTTACCCAGAAGCAATAATAATGGAAAATAATAAAGGAAATAAAATATTTAGAAATAATTTCAAATCACTAACGGATAAGTCCAAAGTATAGGTCCTATAATTCCTTTCATTTATGTAAATTGGTGTAAAGTACTTTTAAACAGAAATAGAGCCTTGTTTTTTGTTTTTTTGTTTTTTACCTGTCAAAACTTTTATATTTTTATATAAGTAGACAACCAAAGGTATTGATCCAGGCCCATTTTGGTATATTTCATGACACCATTTCACCACCAAATGCGATCATATAAACAAAATATCTTTGACTTTTTTTTTTTTTACAAACTTTGGGTTTCTCACTGAAATGATTTCCATACCCCCTGTGCAATCATGACACAAATGATTGTAAAAGCTTCTCTGTGATTCCCTTTGCTCATAAATAGCAGACATACATGTCTTTGCTATTGCTTTTTGGTAAGTAGAATGTCGCTAATTGCAGCTGTGCACCCTACTTCTATTATTCCCAGCAGTGAAGGGGTTAATCACGTAGCTTGTAAGGTTAATTTTAGCTCAAGTGTAGAGATTATATGGGTCAGGTCATTGAGAACGTACAATCTACGAAACGCATTTGACTCTATTGGTGTCTTGGTTTTATTCAATTTGGATCTTATTAACCCCTTAACGACCAAGGACGTACGCCACACGTCCTCAAAAAAAATACAGTTAATGACCGAGGACGTGTGGCGTACGTCCTTGGTCTGGAAAGCAGCTGGAAGCGATCCTGCTCGCTTCCAGCTGCTTTCCGGTTATTGCAGGGATGCCTCGATATGGAGGCATCCTGCAATAACCCCCTTTGGCCATCCGATGCAGAGAGAGCCACTCTGTGGCCCTCTCTGCACCGGACATCGATGGCCGGTATCGTTGGTGGGTGGGAGCTTACGTGGGAGGCGGGTGGGCGGCCATCGGTGCTCTGTGTGAAGTGGAGGGGGGCGGGATCGGGGGCGGGATATATGGGGGCGCGCACGGGAGCGCGCGCGCGTGCACGGGGGGGGGGGGGGGTGGCGGGTGGGCGCGTGCACGGGGCGGGAGCGGGTGGGAACCGCTACACTACAGAAAAAAAAAAGTTAAAAGCTAAAAAAATAATAATAAATCTAAATATTTTAAATGTAATCTAAGGGACCTGGAAGGGGTTGGGGGTTGGTCTTGGTGGGGGGGGGGGGAAGCTACACTACAGAAAAGGGCATTTTTTAAAACAAAAGGAACATTTTTTTTACAAAACTGGGTGTTACAGAAGCATTAGTTATTTTGTTGTGAAGAAACTTATTTCCCAGCAGCAATGCCTGAACCAGCCAAGCCAGCGCCTAAGAAGGGCTCCAAGAAAACTGTAACAAGTATCATTTCATAAAGGGTTAACTCTGTTCAGTTTTGAGAAAACTATTTTCTGAGGCAGGTTTCCTAGCATATTGTGTACTGTAATTAAGTTTGTGATAAGCATTCACTGCTAGGTGATAAGAAGGACTCAATTGTTTTCTTGTGTGTACTTGTTATCTGCGGTGGCCTGTCCAAGGGCTTTGTCTAAATGTGTGATGGGGGATTTTATGCTTCCCCCCCTGGGAGTGCCCTGTGTGCATGTAACCTAAATAAAAAGCAGGCTGGGCATCCCAGTCCTCAGTTCTTGGTTGTCCCTCAATCGCAGCGTTGACTCGTTTTTGTGGGCAGAAGGGTATCCTAGCTGTACTACAGCTAAGGGGGATTATTCTACATTTGCGAGACTCATATAGAATACTATGGAAAGCAGTTTCTCCCCTCTTCAGCAATAGGAATCCAGGCTACTAAGCGGTCCATCTCTCAGCGAGACTAAGGGTAACCGTAACATTTGGCGGCAGCGGTGGGATTTTTCCTGGATTTCCTAGGAGAGGTACAGAACGGATGGAGAGCGCTTACGAAAAATTGAAGCGTACAACCCTAAAGGATTTACTTGAAAGCAGAGGGGGGTACGCCAGCAACCGGCCGAGGAGAGAGCTGATCGCAGAATTGACCGAACTGGATCAGAGCTTCACAATGGCGGAAACACCGACCACGATTAGTGACGAAAAAACCAGGATTGTTCGGGAGAGGCTCTCACTGTACGGGCCGAACCCCTCCATGGAATTGGTACAGCAGTTGATGGCGGAAGCGGACAAGGATATACGAGAGGCTCGAGCCCACGAACTCAACCTAGCGAACGCACACCGCAATGCTGAAGCCCCGCAGGTAATCATCCCTGTCGAAAATGCTGGGAGGCCCAAGATACCCTATGCGGCATTTCGACCCTTCCTAGAGAGCGAGACAGGGATTGATGAATATTTGGCGGACTTCGAAAGGCAATGTGCCCTGCACCAGATTCCCAACAGGGAGTGGCCCACGATATTGTCTGGGAAACTATCCGGGCGAGCCCTGGAAGCCTTTCGTACTCTGGGTGCTGAGGAAGTGACACAGTATGAGCTAGTTAAGGAGACACTGTTGCGACGGTACGCAGTAACTCCGGACGCGTATCGCCGACAGTTTCGGGGCACGAAAAAGAAGCCTAACGATACCCATATGGAATGGGCGCACCGAATGCGGAGAGCGGCAAATCACTGGATGAGCGGAAGTAAAGCGGTGACTGGTGAGGAAATTTTACAATTGTTTCTCTTAGAACATTTTTATAATGGCATGGAACAGCAAGGGAAGGAATGGCTGCGAGACAGGCGACCTTCTACCTTAGAAGAAGCAGCCAAATTGGCCGATGAACATTATGACTCCCGTCTTCACGAACCCAGAGAGGTTTACCGTGCACCCCCTCGTGCTGAATTCCGAGCCCCGGTGCCCGCAGGGCCCGCCCGACACTCAGGACCACCCAATAACAGCTCTGAGCGTCCCAGACCGACTTGCCACCGATGCAAGCAACCAGGGCATTTCATGGCTAGCTGCCCCCTTAATACGCACCAGACACCCAGGAATTACAATTACCCCTCTGGGGCATATCGTCCGGCCCGGACCCTCTGTGTTAACCAAGAGGCCCCTATGGAGGAATATTTGGGGCCGCTTCACGAGGCGGACCCTGTATATGCTGCCTCAGATAACCGCCAGCACCATCGGCAGAAGGTATGGCTCGAGGGGCGATCTACCGAGGGATTGAGAGACACAGGGGCTACTATCACGCTGGTACAGAGTCATTTGGTGCCGGAGCACAAGCGATCTGGACAGACTGTGGCCGTTAGAGTGGCGGGGGGGGATGTGTACAAAATTCCAACAGCTAAAGTGCATCTTGATTGGGGAGCGGGAAAGGGGGCTGTGAACGTGGGCATAATGGATAATTTACCTGCCGAAGTACTACTGGGCAATGATTTGGGCCCCATGACTTCTGCCTATGCTCCAGTATGCAACAACGAGGCGGACCCAGTGACTACACGGGCCCAAGCCCGGACGGAGCGAGAACTCTCACCAGTGCGGGAGACACAGGTAAGACCTACCCCGACATTGCCTGACATGTTAGGCCCCATACCCTGGGACACCCCCAGATGCTTTCGAGACAGAGTCTAAGACTGACCCGACCTTACAAAAGTACCGGGAACGAGCAGAGACCGGAGGGGGCGGGGCAGATAATGAAACATTCTTATGGGAAAAAGGGAAACTATACCGCTGGACAGAGAAAAGGGGACAGCGTAGGCGACAGCTGGTAGTGCCCCACAAATACCGTCAAGAAATCCTCAAGATAGGCCATGACATCCCCTTAGCAGGCCACCTAGCTGTAACCCGTACCCTACACCGCATTACTCACACGTTCTTTTGGCCAGGGGTACACGCCGACGTTAGAACTTACTGTAACACCTGCGATGTGTGTCAACGAGTAGGAAGGCGAGGCGATCACCCTAAAGCCCATCTAGTAAATATGCCCATTGTAGAGGAACCCTTCAGCCGGGTTGCTATTGACCTAGTGGGACCACTGGCTACCCCTAGTCCCTCCGGTAAGCGCTACATTCTTACCGTAGTGGACTACGCTACCAGGTACCCAGAGGCTGTCGCCCTATCCAACATACAAGCGGATACGGTAGCGAATGCACTAGTACAGGTGTTCTCCCGGGTAGGATTTCCAAAAGAAATCCTATCCGACCGAGGCACCCAATTTACGGCTGAATTGACCCAACAACTCTGGCAGGTTTGCAAAATTAAGTCCCTCCTGAGCTCCCCATACCACCCCCAGACGAACGGGCTGTGTGAGAGGTTCAATGGGACCCTCAAGCAAATGCTCAAGACGTTCACTCAGGAATACCGAGACTGGGAACGCTTCCTGCCGCACCTCCTTTTTGCTTATCGGGAGGTGCCCCAGGAAACGACAGGGTTCTCTCCCTTCGAGTTGCTCTACGGAAGAAAGGTACGGGGACCCCTAAACCTGATCCGGGAGCACTGGGAGGGAGAGATGGAGACTGACGGTGTCCCCATTGTGCCATACGTGCTGGAACTCAGGGACCGAATGGAGCAATTAGCCAAATCCGTGCGGGCTAATCTCCAGTCGGCCCAGAGAAGACAGAAAGTATGGTACGATCGGGGGGCCCGAAAGAGAATCTTTACCATAGGACAAAAGGTGTTAGTACTTAAGCCGGTGAAGACAGACAAATTGCAGGCGTCCTGGCAGGGCCCCTACCAGATCGTAGAGAAAAGGGGAGACACCACTTATGTGATAGCTAGCTGCCACGACAACAATCTTAGAAAGACATTCCATGTAAACATGCTCAAGGAATATTTTGAGCGACCAGAGAACGTGACGGCCGTATGTTGTTCCCCTCAGGAAGGCCCCGACAGTCTACCCATTCCAGACCTATTAGAAAAGAGTCTCCCCACAGGTATAGTGGCTCAGGTTCAGATAGGAGACCGACTTAGCCCCACTGAAAGGGAGCAGCTCAACCAACTCCTACAGTCCAAACACCTCACCTTCTCCCCGAAGCCAGGGTACACTACTTTAACCACCCACCAGGTAGATACTCCGGGACAAGCTCCCTTGCGCCAGGCTCCGTACCGAATCCCCGAAGCAGTTAGGATAGGAATGAAGAAGGAGATCGATGAGATGCTCCAACTCGGGGTAATTGAGCCCTCCGATAGTCCCTGGGCCTCCCCAGTTGTCTTGGTGCCCAAGAAAGATGGGACCACCCGGTTCTGCGTAGACTATCGGAGGCTCAATGAAAAGACCGTGACGGACGCTTACCCTATGCCCAGGGTAGACGAGCTACTCGATCGTATAGCCAGGGGAAATTACCTGACCACTATTGACCTCTGCAAAGGTTACTGGCAGATTCCCCTGGCCCCGGAGGCTATCCCCAAGTCGGCATTCGTCACCCCATTCGGCTTATATCAGTTTAGGGTAATGCCGTTTGGGATGAAGAATGCCCCAGCTACATTCCAGCGCTTGGTGGATAGGCTCCTGGATGGCTTCCAGAGTTTTGCTTGCGCCTACCTGGACGACATAGCGATCCACAGTGAGTCATGGGAGGACCACTTAGCTCACATAGGAATGGTTCTGGATCAGATCCGGGCTGCTGGCCTGACTCTGAAGCCAGAAAAATGCCACTTTGGGATGGCCGAGGTACAGTACCTGGGTCACCGGGTGGGGTGTGGAAAGCAGCGACCAGAGCCGGCCAAGATAGAAGCTGTCGCCAATTGGCCCACCCCCATCACTAAGACTCAGGTCCTAGCCTTCCTGGGCACGGCAGGGTACTATAGACGGTTCGTACCAGACTACAGCACACTTGCCAAACCCCTGACTGACTTGACCAAGAAGAACTTACCTCGACAGGTCCTGTGGTCTCCCCACTGTGAAACGGCTTTCCAGGCTCTCAAAAATGCTCTAATTAACGCTCCTGTCTTGGCGGCTCCAGCCCTTAACAAACGTTTTATCGTCCACACAGATGCTTCCATGTTCGGGCTGGGAGCCGTCCTCAGCCAAGTAGGCGAAGATGGAGGGGAGCATCCAGTTGCCTACATCAGCCGGAAGCTCCTGCCCCGCGAAGTCAGCTATGCAGCGGTCGAAAAGGAGTGTTTGGCTTTGGTGTGGGCATTAAAGAAATTGACTCCCTATTTATATGGGCAGGAGTTCACTCTGGTCACCGACCATAACCCGTTGGTGTGGCTGAACCGGGTCTCTGGAGATAATGGCAGGCTATTACGTTGGAGTTTATCGTTGCAACCCTTCAATTTCACCATTACTTACAGACCTGGGAAACAGAATGGCAACGCCGACGGGTTGTCCAGACAAACCGACCTCAGCCCCGCATAACCAGCGGTCTGGACAGCCTTAGTCTGCCCCGAAAAGGGGTCAGACCGTGTCTGCCAGAGTGTTCCACAGAAAGGGAGCACTGTTACAGAAGCATTAGTTATTTTGTTGTGAAGAAACTTATTTCCCAGCAGCAATGCCTGAACCAGCCAAGCCAGCGCCTAAGAAGGGCTCCAAGAAAACTGTAACAAGTATCATTTCATAAAGGGTTAACTCTGTTCAGTTTTGAGAAAACTATTTTCTGAGGCAGGTTTCCTAGCATATTGTGTACTGTAATTAAGTTTGTGATAAGCATTCACTGCTAGGTGATAAGAAGGACTCAATTGTTTTCTTGTGTGTACTTGTTATCTGCGGTGGCCTGTCCAAGGGCTTTGTCTAAATGTGTGATGGGGGATTTTATGCTTCCCCCCCTGGGAGTGCCCTGTGTGCATGTAACCTAAATAAAAAGCAGGCTGGGCATCCCAGTCCTCAGTTCTTGGTTGTCCCTCAATCGCAGCGTTGACTCGTTTTTGTGGGCAGAAGGGTATCCTAGCTGTACTACAGCTAAGGGGGATTATTCTACATTTGCGAGACTCATATAGAATACTATGGAAAGCAGTTTCTCCCCTCTTCAGCAATAGGAATCCAGGCTACTAAGCGGTCCATCTCTCAGCGAGACTAAGGGTAACCGTAACACTGGGTACTGGCAGACAACTGCCAGTACCCAAGATGGCACCCATTAAGGCAGAGGGGAAGGGTTAGAGAGCTGTTTGGTGGGGGATCAGTGAGGTTGGGGTCTAAGGGGGGATCCTACACATCAGCATATGTAAATTTGCTTTTCTTTTTTTTTTTAAAAAAAAGGGCCAAATACCTTTTATTTTAGTACTGGAAGAGTTTCTGCCAGAACTTAAGATGGCGGGGACAATTGTGGGGTGGGGGAGGGAAGAGAGCTGTTTGGGAGGGATCAGGGGGTCTGATGTTTCAGGTGGGAGGCTGAGCTCTACACTAAAGCTAAAATTAACCCTGCAAGCTCCCTACAAGCTACATAATTAAACCCTTCACTGCTAGCCATAATACACGTGTGATGCGCAGCGGCATTTAGAGGCCTTCTAATTACCAAAAAGCAATGCCAAAGCCCAGAGAAGCATTTACAACCATTTGTGCCATAATTGCACAAGCTGTTTGTAAATAATTTCAGTGAGAAACCTAAAATTGAGAAAAAATTAACGTTTTTTTTAATTTGATCGCATTTGGCGGTGAAATGGTGGCATGAAATATACCAAAATTGGCCTAGATCAATACTTGGGGTTGTCTACTACACTACACTAAAGCTAAAACTACCCCTAAAAGCTCCCTACATGCTCCCTAATTAACCCCTTCACTGCTGGGCATAATACACGTGTGGTGCGCAGTGGCATTTAGCACCCTTCTAATTACCAAAAAGCAACGCCAAAGTCATATATGTCTGCTATTTCTGAACAAAGGGGATCCCAGAGAAGAATTTACAACCATTTGTGCCATAATTGCACAAGCTGTTTGTAAATAATTTAAGTTAGAAACCAAAAGTTTGTGAAAAAATTTGTGAAAAGTGAACAATTTTTTGTATTTGATTGCATTTGGCTGTGAAATGGTGGCATGAAATATACCAAAATGGGCCTAGATCAATACTTTGGGTTGTCTACTAAAAAAAAATATATACATGTCAATGGCTATTCAGAGATTCCTGAAAGATATCAGTGTTCTAATGTAACTGTCGCTAATTTTGAAAAGAAATGGTTTGGAAATAGCAAAGTTCTACTTGTATTTATGGCCCTATAGTTTACAAAAAAAGCAAAGAACATGTAAACATTGGGTATTTCTAAAATCAGGACAAAATTTAGAAACTATTTAGCATGGGTGTTTTTTGGTGGTTGTAGATGTGTAAGATTTTGGGGGTCAAAGTTAGAAAAAGTGTGTTTTTTTCCATTTTTTTTATAGTAAATTATAAGATATGATGAAAATAATGGTATCTTTAGAAAGTCCATTTAATGGCGAGAGAAACGGTATATAATATGTGTGGGTACAGTAAATGAGTAAGAGGAAAATTACAGCTAAACACAAACACCTCAAAAATGTAAAAATAGCCTTGGTCCCAAACGGACAGAAAATGGAAAAGTGCTGTGGTCATTAAGGGGTTAAAGCTTTATTTATAGCCTTTTCACAGCATTCAAGTCTATTTGTGCGTATCAAGGTGTGTAAGGAACTTTATATTTTCTTGTTTGCTGCATTGTAAGCTGAGGTGGGGCCTCTTTTGTTCCTGGGCATAGGATCAGCATTACCTTGTTTCCATGGGGAGTTTTGAGGGCACAACACCGGCAGCGTGAAGCCTGTAGAACTCCCAGGGAGGTGGAGCGAGTTTTGGAGCGCATGCCAACGTTTTCTTTTACTGTAGAGGTTACCCTCCCACCCCATGTTCCCTACCTGATCCCTCCCAAACAGCTCTCTATATAAGGAAACAGCTCTCTATATAAGGAACTTTATATTTTCTTGTTTGCTGCATTGGAAGCTGAGGTGGGGCCTCTTTTGTTCCTGGGCATAGGATCAGCATTACCTTGTTTCCATGGGGAGTGTTGAGGGCACAACACCGGCAGCGTGAAGCCTGTAGAACTCCTAGGGAGGTGGAGCGAGTTTCGGAGCGCATGCCAACGTTTTCTTTTACTGTAGAGGTTACCCTCCTGCCCCATGTTCCCTACCTGATCCCTCCCAAACAGCTCTCTTCCCTCCCTCACCTGCCACTGGTCATCACCATCTTAGGTAATGGCAGACAGTCTGCCAGTATGCATTTTAGTTGTTTTTTTTTTTTCTTCCTGTAGTGTAGTGATTTTTTTTTAGTTTTCTCTAGTATAGTGGTCCCTCACCTCCCCCCTCTGGCAATCGTTATCTAGGTAGCCCTCCACCCAACATACCTTTTTTCAGTAGTGTAGTTCTCCATCCCTCCCTCTCCCTATATATTTTTTTCTACAGTGTAGGACCCAGCCCACTCTCTTCCCCTCCGCTGCTGGACCGCCCACCTGCCTCATGGTTTCCCTCCTACACCTCCTTCTAGTACCAGCAATGTTCGTTACAGACAGTGACACATTCAGTTTCACCATCTGTAACGAACAGGCATCTGACATCATATGGAACTGGAGCACCGATTGTGCTCCAGGTCCATATGAAGACCGATGCCATGAGCTCAGGAACTCCAGCTCTCGAAGACTGCTGGAGCTTCCTGCAGAAGGGACATATATAGATATATATACACGTCATGCGGTATCATAGGCAAAGTACTGCATGACGTATAAAAATTTTCTTTCATGATTCAGATAGAGCATAGAATTTTTTTTTTTCAATTTTAATTTTTTTATTAACAGCAATAATTCTCATAAAACAAGGAAAAAAGAAAAATCACAAGGTTTGAAAGCACATATATATATAGTTATACTAGTTGCTTTCCTATATCAGATTGCTGAGTTTTTTGTTATACACACAGAATCCATCATCAGTAGCAATTCTACAATAACAATTATTAATAATAATTGTTAACAATAAACAGCAACATAACAACAATAAAAAAAAAAAAAAAGAGGGGGGGGGGAAGAAAAAGGGATGGAAAAATTGTATCCTCTCTCTCCCATCTCTCTCTCCCTACCATGCTCCAAGTAGTACTAGTTCTGAATTCCTAAATGGAAAGATCATCAGCTCTATTTCAGTCTTCGAGTATCCTTTGATAAATGCAGGCCATTTTGAAAAAATGTTTTTAATGTCTTCTTCGTTATTAATATTAGTATATCTCTGCTCTATCATGCATTGTTTCTTTAAATCATTTCTAACTTCTAGAAATGAAGGGGCCTTTCGTTTCTTCCAGCCCTTAAATATCAAATGTCTAGCTGCTAAAATTGTGAGAATAATTAATTTATCCTGAGAGTGCTGTTTTCCACCTTGTGTTATACAAAATATAATCTGTAACAATGTAAAGGTCAGAGGGGTAGCTCCCAGGTTACTATTAAGCCAATATTCCAGTTTGTGCCAAAATTGCCTAGTTTTCGAGCAGTTCCAAATCATGTGTATCAAATTTGCCGATTCAAGAGAGCATTTTGGACATTTATTATAATCCAGATGATGTATTTTGTATCCTTTCTCTGGAGTAAAATATATTCTGTGCAGAACCTTGATATGCGCTTCTCTCCACGTGGCAGATAAAGTAGCCTGATTTACTTTGCTGATTGACTTCTGAATAAATTTAGGGTTTATTGAATCAGAGGAAGATAGCTTATTCCAATCTAGCGCCAGCTGTTCTAGCAGAGGGGTTCCTTTATTAGTGTTTAGAAGTAAATAGCAGGGAGTTATTGACATATAGCCATTTTTTATCAAAATCAACCAGTTTTCCATTTTACCCAGGGACCAAGACCAGCCTATGTTCTTGGCCAGATCTGTGATATAGTGTCTAATTTGCAGATATGCAAAAAACTCCTTGTTAGATAGCCCAAATTCATTTTTCAGTTCTTCAAATGTTTTAATATTATTTAATTCCATTTTAACGAGTTGCTGAACTCTTTTGAGTCCAAGCTGAGACCAATTGTTAAAAATTGCCGAGTTCAAACCAGGCTGAAATTTTGGGTTCCCCACTATTGGTAGATATTGAGAGACATTGCATGTACTTTTAAGCAGAGCCCCAATTTTCCACCATGCTTTTATAGGGTTTAACACGGTTTTAAGTTTTTTTAATTTCAGAGGGTAATGTTTTAGGCTCACAATGAGCCAACCCTGCTGGAAGAAATGGATGACAAATATTTTCCTCTAGCAGTACATTTGACACATAGTTTCTAGAGTGAAGCCAGTCTGTCACTGTTCAAGCTAAGAAGACCAGATTATATTGTCTAATATCAGGGAGGGCTAATCCCCCAAATTCTCTCTTTAGGGACAATTTATTTAAGGAAATCTTAGATCTTTTCCCTTGCCATATGAAACTTCTTACTGCTCTGTTAAATGAGTGAATATCTCTTTCATAAATGATTATTGGGATATTTTGTAAAACATATAAAAGTTTTGGGAGAAGGATCATTTTGTATAGTGCTATTCTACCGGATAATGATATTGGTAAATGTTGCCAGGTTTTCATTTTTTCACATATATTAGTCACAATTGGTGTTATATTTAATCTGTATAGAAAGATCATCAAATTTAACTGGTATTATGATTCCTAGATACCTGAAGGACTCAGAGACCACCTTAAACGTGCTATCCTGTATTGAATGGATATTTTTTCTAAACCAGAATATCTCAGACTTAGACTCATTTATTCTATACCCAGAGAAGGAGCTATATTGAACGATTATACTTAAAAGTTTAGGTATGTTTACCTTTGTGTTTGCAATATAAAGAAGTATGTCGTCCGTGTATAGCGCAATTTTCAACTCATATTTTCCTATTTTAATGCCATCGAGGCATTTTCTAATCTTTATCGCTAGGGATTCTATAGCTATATCAAAGAGGAGGGGGGATAGAGGGCAGCCTTGTTGCTTCCCCTTTTCAATTTTGATTTCTGAAGATAAAGAATTATTAACTATTAATCTTGTTTGGGGACTCTTATATAGATTTTTTATGAAATTAAGAAAATTATCGTTGAACCCAAAATTAACTAATGAAGTGAACATGTGGCTAAAGTAGACTGAGTCAAAGGCTTTTGCTGCATCAATTGCAACTAGTGCAAGATCTGTGGTGCCCTCCATCCCCTCCTCTCAAGTCTGAAAATATTCTGTGATTGCCAGAACTTCACGTATTTTAGAGGCAGAGTTACAATGGTAGATAAACCCTGCTTGGTCGGTATGAATAATATGCGGGAGGTCACTTTGGAGTCTGCGTGCTAAAATTGAGGCGAGAATCTTGTACTCCAAATTTAGAAGGGCTATGGGTCGATAAGATCCCTTGTGTATAGGGTCTTTACCTCCCTTGAGGAGTAAAGTTGTAAATGAGGCAGAGAAACTACTTGGTATATTTCTACCCTTAATATAGAAATCATTGTAAAGATTACATAGTTGAGGAACCATTTCTTCAATTAGTATCTTATATACCTCATTCAGAATCCCATCCGGGCCTGCTACTTTATTCAACGGCAGTTCAGAGATCGTCTTCCTAACCTCCTCTTCAGAAATTGGGTTATTCAAGCTCGCATTTATTTCTGTCGGGACTGTGGGGCAATTTATACTGCTCCAGAATTCCGCAGACTGATCTGCATCACTATCTCTTGCAGAGTATAAGTCTTTATAATAAATGCCCCTGAGATATCTTCTAGTTTTATAAGTGTTTTTCCTTCATGCTCGATTTTATTAATTAGGGGAGACTTCCTTTCGCCCCTAACTAGTTTAGCTAATAATTTGCCACTTTTGTTTCCGAACCGATACATTCTAGCCCGGAACTTTAGTTCTCTCTGCGTTTCTAGGAGAAGAGCCAAGACGTCTCTCTCACTTTTGGCTTAAATATATTTAGCCCAGTT
This sequence comes from Bombina bombina, assembly GCF_027579735.1. NCBI lineage: Eukaryota > Metazoa > Chordata > Amphibia > Anura > Bombinatoridae > Bombina > Bombina bombina. Next base: position 597,497,017 of record NC_069504.1, read on the forward strand.
AAATGGAGTTTTCTGCAGGAGATAGCGATTGTATGAGTTAACCACGAAGTATATTCTTTGAGTTTATCTATTAAATGTTTTTATAAATTTTAGATTGTTAATCAGGTAATATGGGAATGAAAACCTTGCAGGGGTATTTTTAGGGTGGTTTAATTGTATTTCCAAAAAGATAGGAGAGTGGTCAGACAGGGCGATAGATGTTATTCCTGCATGTATTTTCGTTTTACATAATCGCTCATCTATTAAAAATAAATCTATTCTGGATAACGTTTTATGTGCTTTAGATAAGCATGTGTAGTCCCGTGTATCGGGGTTCTGAATCCTCCAAATATCCTCCACCACCAAGTTCTGGATAATATTTTTAAACAATTTTGTTTCTAAATTACTAATAATACCTTATTGAGAACCATTTTGCCTGTAGAAGGCCTAAAGAGAAAAAAAAGATTCTACTGTTTCCTTAATCCAAACCCCATCATCAATGACCTATTTATGTTAGGGAGTCAATTTCGTTAAGGAGTTTTTCAGCTTCTTGTACATTATCATAAAAATACACATTATCTCTAACAATTACTTTGAGTTTTGATGGATATAATAGTGTTGCCCTGTACCCTTTTTGTATCAACTTAGTACAGATTGGCGCTAGCTCTCTTCTTTTTATGGAGGTCTCCATTGAAAAGTCTTGAAATAAAAGGATTTTAGCTCCCTCAATACTAATTGGCTGTTTTTTTCTTAAATTGCTGGAGTATTTTGACTTTATCCAAGTAGTTTAAGAACCGGGCAATTACCGGTCTAGGTCTGTTATTAATTTTATTATTTATCGGGGGTGGACCTATTCTGTAAGCTCTTTCAATAATTATTTGAGTACTGGGCATCTCAAGAAGTTGAGCTAAAGTTTCAGTAATAAATAAAGTTACATTTTCATACTTTTACTCTCAGGTATGCCTATGATTCTAATATTATTTCTTCGAGACCGGTTCTCGAGGTCTTCTAATCTTGTCTGTATTTTTTGTAACTTTATATTTGTTTCCTCTATGTTAGAGCTGTGAGAGTTAGTAAGGTCCTCGAGGTCTGAAACTCTCTGCTCTACCTCCTGTAGTCTGTTCGAGAATTGTCTAACTTCTTGAGTTAAAACTGCAATATCTTATCTTAATTCGGGTTTTAAGGTGTCAAATTTAGGGGTTAATATGAGTAACCAGGTTCTGAATGTTAAAGGCCTCATTCACGGGATTTGAACTTGATGTTGTGGAATGCAATTCTGCTACATTTTGTAGGGTTCCTTTTGTTTTTTTGTGTCTGCCTGCCATATTAGGAGAGGTAGTCTTAAGAGAGGTGTTTAGGAATCTGTCCATATGACAGATATCTGGTGCAAAAAAGAAAGAAAAAAAAAAGTGAATGTGTAGTTTGAAAACCTAAGTGTTAAAAAAAAAAAAAAAAAAAAAAGGGGGGGGAAGAAAAGTGAAGAGTAAAATTACAAAAGTGAGGGTGAGTTAAGGATTCGAGTGGGTTAAAGCTTAACCCACAAAGAAGTCTTGTGAAGTTAGAAAAATTTATTTAAGTGTATGTGGTAATGTGATTTTTAATCAACCTATTTGACCCAACAATAGCAAAATTATAACGACAGACCTGTTATTTCCTCTACTATATTTAAGGCAACCAATTGAGGTGAATTTTTGAATCTCTTATTTAGTGTTAGATATATCCTCTGCAATTTTAAATGTGAGAAAGCACTTACATCAATGATACTGTGAGCTAAAACAAAAACACATTATCTGCACCTCTTTTTTTATTTTCTTTTTTCTTTCTTCCCTTCCTCTTAAGTCTGAGATCCTATGTCGTCTGACATATAAAAAATAGCACACAGGGAGAAAAGGGAGTAATTAATGATTAATTGCTAGTATCAAAGAAAAAAAGAAAAAAGAAAAAAAGAATTTCCTTAATTACTGCAAATTTAGCAACCTTGTACTCTATGTTCTAATTCCTAAAGGCCTATATGTTCTGTTACAAAGCAGGGCATTATACTATAAGAATAACCATGTATTAATCTGTCAGTAGAACAAACGTAATGTCCATTTGATTCCTTAAAGTCTTTTGTACAAAAAAACAAAAAACGTAGCAAGCAGCTATTTCAAGAAGAGACTTATAACATGCAGTTAGTAGCAAGCATGATGTTTCCCTCTGATCCACCTGTCTGCCCCAAGGTGTGCAGTTAAGTTAGTAAGCAGGTTCTTAGCATAAGAATTTCACTCTCTTCAGGCTGCAGCCGTATGTTGCTTTATCCATGAAAGCAAAAGCAACATCTATACAGGCAAAAGAAGAAGAAAAAGCACATCAAGCAGCTGTTGTAAAAAGAAGTAACCCTGTCTTGGCTTAATCAGTATGGACAAGAGCAGTCTTTTTTTCCAGTCTGAGAGTCTTTTGCAAAGCAAGGGTATAGAAAGGAAGGACAAGCAGTTACTTCTAAGGCAGGTTAATAGCGCATACAGTTAGAGACCAAGTTATAGTGCTTGTTCAGTTTATCATCCCCAGATTGTATAAGGGGTTTAATATGTAGATCTCATCCCATAGAGTAACATTCACTCCAATTGCACATGGTCACACTTTCCTCTTCTGTCTCTTCCTCTTATTTTTACACTTGTTTCGATTAATTTGCACAATTTAGCGCTTCTATATAGCCAGCTAAACCCTTTCCCCTCTTCTTTTTCTTTTTCTTTTTCTTTTCCTTCCCTCCTTCCCACCTTCCACCAAGCAACCAATATGGGTTAAATTTATGCCTTTATTTAGGGAAGGTTGAGAATTGTACCTCCCAATTAACTTGTCATATATTCCGCTTCTCTCCCCTGTCACAGAGAGTCTTATGCCTTACTGAGGTTTTCCCTCTTTATCTCAGCTTTAACATAAGATACAAACATCCAGAGACACTTCTCTATATCACTCACCCCCTTGGACACGTTGCTTCCCCGGCACTCCACAGATCCGCAGCGTAGCTTCACAGCGAGCCTGCCTCCTCCCTCGCAGCACCGGTGGGGGAGGGGGGCTACCGCTGTTAGTTTTCCACCCAAGCTCTCCAGCAGCAACGCCAAGACCCGCTGGCTCGTTTAGCCACAGCGTCAGCTTATAGCCAGGCTCACCTCCTCCCACGCAGCACCTGTGGGGGAGGAGGGAACCAGTCACACAGCCCCGCACTGAGCCGCCGGAGAGGTAAAAGGGGCAGGCAAAAAAAGCTCCTTCAATCACAGCGGGTAGTACTTTTCTCTCCTCACCGGCAAAGTAGATGAGCAAGGTGAAGGGTTTGCTGAAATCCGGAGGGTGGTCAGGCGAGAAATATATTTTCACAATTTGGTGCGACGCACCTTTGCACACACTTGTTCCATTTCAGGTAAGGTCGCTGGTGTGGGGGGAAGGGTAATTAAGGGATTTTAGATACTTATTTGCAAGTAAGGTTTGAGGACCGTTCTGAGATAAGGGGTCTCAATGCAGTGGGATGGAGTTCCACTGCTCTGTGTTCCGGTGCGTTGAATCTTGCTGTCAAAGCAGCTGCCCCAATTCCTCAGGGCCAGGCGCGTGAATTCACCACCAAGAGCTGTAGACTGGAGCACAACCACTCAGCCACCTGTGCTAAGCTCCTCCTCCGGAACACCTCTCTAGAGAATACCGATAGAGCATAGAATTTTAAACTACTTTCCAATGTACTTCTTTTAACTAATTTGATTCATTCTCTATGTATCCTTTGTTGAAAAGTATACATAGGTAGGCTAACAAGCTGGGATGTAGCTACTGATTGGTGGCTGTACATATATGCCTGTTTTCATTGGCTTAACAATGTCTTCAGCTAGCTCCAAGTAGTGCATTGTTGTTCTTTCAATAAAGCACACCAAGAGATTGAAGCAAAATTGACAATATAAGTAAATTGGAAAGTTGTTTAAAAATGTATTCTCTATCTGAATCATTAAAAAAAAACCTTAAAAGCTTTACTTTAGCTTCTACTCTTGATCCCATAGTGTATGTTTTTCACAACAGACAAGTCATTTTACTCCTTAGCTTCAAGTAGCATACAAGTAAATCATTTTACTCTTTGGCTGGGGGTTACAGACAACAAACAAAAGTGATTTGACCCCCTTGACTGCCCCTCACTTCTTTCTTCTCCATAATTTTAATTCAGTTAGACCCAGCAGATCCTTTATATTTAGTTAACACATAGAAACCTTTTTTAAAAATTGATTGTTTGTGAAAATGTAACTGGACAGCCAGCTAAAATCCTGTCCTGTTCAGTGTGAAGATTAACCTATTGCAATTTGAATCCATCTTCACCACTGCTAAGCAATCTTAAAGGGACACTGAACCCAAATTTTTGCTTTCATGATTCAGATAGAGCATGTTTTTCACAACAGACAAGTCATTTTACTCCTTAGCTTCAAGTAGCATACAAGTAAATCATTTTACTCTTTGGCTGCGGGTTACAGACAACAAACAAAAGTGATTTGACCCCCTTGACTGCCCCTCACTTCTTTCTTCTCCATAATTTTAATTCAGTTAGACCCAGCAGATCCTTTATATTTAGTTAACACATAGAAACCTTTTTTAAAAATTGATTGTTTGTGAAAATGTAACTGGACAGCCAGCTAAAATCCTGTCCTGTTCAGTGTGAAGATTAACCTATTGCAATTTGAATCCATCTTCACCACTGCTAAGCAATCTTAAAGGGACACTGAACCCAAATTTTTGCTTTCATGATTCAGATAGAGCATGCAATTTTAAGCAACTTTCTAATTTACTCATATTATCAAATTTTCTTTGTTCTCTTGCTATCTTTATTTGAAATGCAAGAATGTAAGTTTACAGGGAGTGCAGAATTATTAGGCAAATGAGTATTTTGACCACATCATCCTCTTTATGCATGTTGTCTTACTCCAAGCTGTATAGGCTCGAAAGCCTACTACCAATTAAGCATATTAGGTGATGTGCATCTCTGTAATGAGAAGGGGTGTGGTCTAATGACATCAACACCCTATATCAGGTGTGCATAATTATTAGGCAACTTCCTTTCCTTTGGCAAAATGGGTCAAAAGAAGGACTTGACAGGCTCAGAAAAGTCAAAAATAGTGAGATATCTTGCAGAGGGATGCAGCACTCTTAAAATTGCAAAGCTTCTGAAGCGTGATCATCGAACAATCAAGCGTTTCATTCAAAATAGTCAACAGGGTCGCAAGAAGCGTGTGGAAAAACCAAGGCGCAAAATAACTGCCCATGAACTGAGAAAAGTCAAGCGTGCAGCTGCCAAGATGCCACTTGCCACCAGTTTGGCCATATTTCAGAGCTGCAACATCACTGGAGTGCCCAAAAGCACAAGGTGTGCAATACTCAGAGACATGGCCAAGGTAAGAAAGGCTGAAAGACGACCACCACTGAACAAGACACACAAGCTGAAACGTCAAGACTGGGCCAAGAAATATCTCAAGACTGATTTTTCTAAGGTTTTATGGACTGATGAAATGAGAGTGAGTCTTGATGGGCCAGATGGATGGGCCCGTGGCTGGATTGGTAAAGGGCAGAGAGCTCCAGTCCGACTTAGACGCCAGCAAGGTGGAGGTGGAGTACTGGTTTGAGCTGGTATCATCAAAGATGAGCTTGTGGGGCCTTTTCGGGTTGAGGATGGAGTCAAGCTCAACTCCCAGTCCTACTGCCAGTTTCTGGAAGACACCTTCTTCAAGCAGTGGTACAGGAAGAAGTCTGCATCCTTCAAGAAAAACATGATTTTCATGCAGGACAATGCTCCATCACACGCGTCCAAGTACTCCACAGCGTGGCTGGCAAGAAAGGGTATAAAAGAAGAAAATCTAATGACATGGCCTCCTTGTTCACCTGATCTGAACCCCATTGAGAACCTGTGGTCCATCATCAAATGTGAGATTTACAAGGAGGGAAAACAGTACACCTCTCTGAACAATTTCTGGGAGGCTGTGGTTGCTGCTGCATGCAATGTTGATGGTGAACAGATCAAAACACTGACAGAATCCATGGATGGCAGGCTTTTGAGTGTCCTTGCAAAGAAAGGTGGCTATATTGGTCACTGATTTGTTTTGTTTTGTTTTTGAATGTCAGAAATGTATATTTGTGAATGTTGAGATGTTATATTGGTTTCACTGGTAAAAATAAATAATTGAAATGGGTATATATTTGTTTTTTGTTAAGTTGCCTAATAATTATGCACAGTAATAGTCACCTGTACACACAGATATCCCCCTAAAATAGCTATAACTAAAAACAAACTAAAAACTACTTCCAAAACTATTCAGCTTTGATATTAATGAGTTTTTTGGGTTCATTGAGAACATGGTTGTTGTTCAATAATAAAATTAATCCTCAAAAATACAACTTGCCTAATAATTCTGCACTCCCTGTAGATGCTCGACCATTTTTGGTGAACAACCTGGGTTGTCCTTGCTGATTGGTCGATAAATTCATCCATTAATAAAAAAAGACTGTCTAGAGTCCAGAACCAAAAAAAAAAAAGCTTAGGTGCCTTCTTTTTCAAATAAAGATAGCAAGAGAACAAATAAAAAATTATCATAGGAGTAAATTAGAAAGTTGATTAAAATTGCATGCACTATCCGAATCACAAAAGAAAAAAATTGGGTTCAGTGTCCCTTTAATTCAATTTGCATTTAGCCATAATGGGTATACTGGATATGTTTACTCAATCACTATATTTACAATTTTAATATTTTGAAAGTAATGTTTTTTTAATATTTACTCTTTATTGATTTGAAAGCACCATTTTCCAGATTGGCATGATCTACATCTGAAACAAGAAGAAGGACTTCTCACATCTTCTTAAACTGGATTTTAACAGTACTGAAACTGTAAAATGTGAAACTGCTCCATTGCATTATTGTTGCTGCAAATAAGATTTTTAAAGGGAGACTCAAGTCAAAATTAAACTTTCATGATTCAGATAGAGCATTCAATTTTAAACAACTTTCCATTTAATTCTATTAAAAAATGTGCACAGCCTTTTTATATTTACACTTTTTGAGTCACCAGCTCCTACTGAGGAAGTGAGCATGTGCAAGAATTCACAGCAAATACGTATATGCTTTTGTGATTGGCTGATGGCTGTCACATGATGCAGTGGGAGTGGAAATAGAGATAACTTTGAAATTTGTCAGAAAAAAATCTACTACTCATTTGAAGCACAGACTAAGTGCTATTGCATTGTCTTTTTATCATGCATTTGTTGATTATCCAAATCTACTGTATTTACTGGTCCTTTAAACAAGATTGCACCTTCATGAATGTGTTTTTTAAAATAATGTGTTTGGACTGACGGCTCACAAAGGTGCAATGAGCTGATACCATGTATGCCAATACACCTCTAAAATGTCTCCTGTGGCCATTTCAGTGTCTTGTACAAGTGCAACATAATAAAATGATTACAAATAGTCTTGGAATACTTGCAAAGATGTCCAAAAGGCCATTTTGGGGTTTTATCAAGTGCCTTGAGGTCTCAAAACAAATGTTAAAAAGTCAATATGGATAATGCACCCTGCGCTATGTGCTATCAATAACGCGTAATTCACTAGTAATCTAGGCCAGACTGGGATTGACCACTAATTGATTCTCAGCTAAGAAAATGTAAATTTTTAAAGGGACATTAAACCCAATTTTTTTCTTTCATGATTCAGATAGAGAATACCATTTTAAACAACTTTCTAATTTACTTATTTTATCTAATTTGCTTCATTCTCTTGATATTCTTTCCTGAAAAGCATATCTAGATAGGCTCAGTAGCTTCTGATAGGTGGCTGCACATAGATGTCTTATGTGATTGGCTCACCAATGTGCATTGATATTTCTTTAACAAAAAATATCTAAAGATGGCAGCAAATTAGGTAATAGAAGTAAATTGGAATGTTGTTTAACATTGTATTCTCTATCTGAATCATGAAATAAAAATTTGGGTTTAATGGCCCTTTAACAGCCTGTGTTGTTGGTGTCTTTGTGTATTGATAAAACATTCTAAAGATCATACATTTTTGTATTTCTATACAAATGTATATTTGTTTCCTGTCAGAATAGTCTTCCTCTCTTTGAAGTAAGTATTTAGTTGAACGTAGTTGACCATATTTTTATTTATTTAACATAAGAAATATGAAGGAGGAGTTCCAGTGGGCGGGCTTACTGTGCAGCCGCATATCGGTGGAGCTCCGTACATCGGAGTGAAAAACAGCCCCAAATAACGCATCTGGATCTGCATAGCCCCACACAGCAGATTTGCCGGGTAAAAGACTTCCACGCCGGCCGTCTATCACAGTGTGCAGGACAATTATCAGCAGTTCTGGCCGCCGAGAGCTCCGAAACGAACGGCGCAACAGACAATAAGGCGCCATCTTGGATCCTCCACTGCCGTAACTTGCCTGGTAGTAGTAACAGCACTTAAGCCCACACGCACCTCAGGGGTTAGAGGATAAAAGACCGCAAGACCATTTGATCATCAGGCGGGGGACTCGCTCCAGTGTGCGCTACAGAGCTGAGGGATCAGTTGAACCAAGAGGAGGTGAGCTGAGAGAAGAGAGTAGGAGGGAGATAACGGCTATGAGCCGACAGAGGCCATTTGCAGGACAATAAATTACAAGCAGGGGGGATACCTCTCTTTTTATGGAAAGACAATACTGACTGGCTAAACTAGATAATATCTGTCAGAGGCTGCTGAGAGACATTGGGTATAACAGTGTGGCTGCACTCCACTGCATTAGTGGAATCCACGTGGCTTGGGCCTCAGTTTTTTTTTTGTCTGACAGGGGGGCACCCTTACATCCTTGTAAGGAATAAGTGCAGGCATACCACACTGGTAACAAAACATTAGAATCATATTATTACATCGGCAGCAAACGCTACGTACAAGTTGCACTGCAATAGACAAGAATCAGACTGATAATCCCCACTCCCCACTGTAAGAGTCACTTATAACACTAAAGGGACCTAGTTGGGCCTAGCCTTGGTTTGGCTGAACACAGCACTTTGATTATCTACGGAAGGCACTGCAGTGTGCATACATCAACCCCCACTCTAATGAAAGTTGACAAATACTTCTACAAACTCTCCCTCGAACCAAGCCTGACATGTCTCACAGATCAATGGCTAGTGACAAAAACAGCCAAAATACTCAGCTGACATACACTCAGAAGGCCCAACTCTGCCTGATCATGCCGTGGGGCCAGGCCTGGAGCAGACCTCTCTACTACAAGAATTGAAATCTTTCTTCCTCCCAAAGATGGACTCCCTACAAACAGGGGTGGACACACTAACAAGCGAGGTGAGGCAATTCTCCTTGCGACTGAGTTCAGCTGAGACTCGTATCTCTTAAGTGGAGGACAGACAATTTGCTTCAGACACCACAGTCAAGCAGTTAGTCAAAAAAAATCAGTACTCCAAAATCGCATAGACAACTTAGAAAATAGAAGCCGTTGCAACAGCTTGCATATTGTGGGAGTGCCAGAGTCAGTTAAAGGCAGAGATCTGCTTGAATTCACCGCACTAATGTTCCCTAGGATGTTAGGTATCCATGCTGATGTGCTACCAATCGACGTGGAGAGAGCACACCGTGTGGGCCCTGAAAGGACTCTAGGAAATGCAAGCGCCAGGCCTAGACAGGTTATATTCAAATGCCTGAATTTCCTAGCCTATCGCTCACATAAAGAGATACTCTATGAAGGTTCGAAGCTGCTCCTGTTTCAAGATTTCTCAATGGAGGTGACGAGGCAGAGAAAATAATTTGCCCTGCTCTGCTCACAGCTGCACGAGCAAGGAAGACAGGTAGCGTTGTTGTTTCCAGTGAAACTACGCTTGCAAACTCCACATGGCGTTAAGTTCTTCCACTCACCACAAGCCCTGAAAAGCTACCTGGCAACCGAGAATCAACACCCACCAACATGAGGAGACTACCCGGTGAGACTGGAAACCCACTTTATCAAGCCCCAAAAAAACACTGTGAATGCCTGAGTCTTTTGTTTGTGAGACTATCCTCTGGAGCATTAGGGACTCTTGCTCTAGGAGGATACAGGTTTCTAGAGGGAGGATGGATCTTGCCTCCAGGGTAATGTTGAAAAGTTATATGTTCTTAATCTGTTGTAACTTATTGCTAATGCTACAAATTTCATGTTCTGGGCAATCAAAGGTAGTGCACAATGTTAAAGTTAATGTTATCAGGTTTTGTAGTTCTGTTCTAACAGTAATGTTTGTGAGGAACACTGTACTCAAATGTCATAACCTAAAAGAAGATACTAGTTTCTCTAGAGATACGAGAGGTAATATAGGGCCCTATAATGGACCTTATGGTCTGGGGATTGGTGGAAGGTCACTCCACTATGGGGTGGTAAGAACGTCATGGTTCAGAGATATAGGTCATACCGTTTATTACTTGCTAGTTATAGTAGATACCAAGGAGACATCACCCCCGCTCACTTATTATGTATATATGTTAACATCACCTCAACTCACTAGTGCCCCGTAAAAGGTATGGGACAGTTTTTTAGGGTTAAAAGACACATTAGGTACATCTTGGTCGGCACGGGAGCCTGGCCTGGGGGAGATCTAGCTGTTAACTACCCATTCAGAGAGGGAACATTATACACACTACTTAGATACAAAGCTGTTTTAGACGATGGGCCCAAATCACACCTCACCCCACATGAACTTTCTATACAGATGTTTGAGGGACATAGGAATCCAGGCCATAATAAGTGTTTAGCTGTCTCTCCTTCTAGTGTTAGTCTAAAGATGCTAAAAGTTATCTCTGGAGGACATCGTCTGGATTTGATTGTGAAAGGGAAATGTCAGATAAACATTATGCACGTTATGTATATTGCTTTTAAGATGTTTTTGTTGTCCCCTTGCCCTCCTTCCCTTCCCCCTCCCCTTTCTTTTCTTTTTTTTCTTCTTCTCCTCTGCCACGTACATTCATACCCCTTTTAATTAAATATGTCACTTAAATTAGTAACATGGAACATGGGCGGCCTCAACTCACCTGTAAACAAAACATACATGGATGCGGATGGATGATTTATGATAGTACACGCTACGGTGAATTTGGTTAAATATGTGTTTTGCAATCTTTATGCCCCCAATCACAGAATGACAGGTTTTTGGATGGATTTGATAAAACACTTATATATGATCGAACTTGATAATAGGCGGTGATTTCAACATCTCCCCCACACATACTATAGACAGGCTCAGGTTAGAACCCCATTCCATAGTAGATCCAAAAATAAACTATAAAGCTAGATATGAAAGAAACATTTTCAATATGTTTGACACAGACCTGGGTACCTGTGACATCTGGAGGCTACAACACCCAGAGGGGAAAGACTACACCTGCTTATCTAAAGCTAAACATACCCTGTCCAGAATAGACTTATTCTTGATTGCCAACAAACTAGTAACTCAGGTCCATCAATGCAGGATACACAACATTTTATTATCTGATCATGCACCAGTGGAATTATCAATGAGGGAGGGGCCACGTACGATCAGAAACATACTTAGATTTCCCACATATCTGACATCATCAGAAGCATTTACTAGACATGCTTGGACAGACTATGTTACTGACAATGCAGCCCATATAGATGACACCCAGCTATTCTGGGAAACGGCAAAGACAGTCTTAACAGGCGCCATAATCTCTTATATCTCCAAATTACGACACAAGATACAGTATAGATATCATTCTCTACAAAAACAGCTGGGACAAACATATCAAATATACATTCAAACGAAGACAAAAGCAGACCTGGAGGTTTTTGCAAAACAACAGGCAGCGGCAGGGTTGTTAAAAACGGCAAATTCTACAGATTCGGCAGTAGGGCAGGCAAGATGTTGGCAACCCTGACAAAACCACAGACGACTAAGACTAAGACTAGTCGTGGCACTTAGAGTACAGGGCAAAACTTACACTAAACCCACAGATATTGTGCATTGCTTTGCACAGTATTATGCACAGTTATATACCCGACAGGACGCAGCGCCCGAGGGGACCCAGGTCCAGTTCTGGCAATCAATGAAACCACCCCAACTGACACAGGACCAGGTTGATAATTTAAATGCCCCCATAGCTAATGATGAACTAGCTTTCACCTTGCATTCCATTCCGACTGGTAAGGCACCGGGCCCAGATGGTTTGCCTGCTGAGTTTTATAAGATGCTTCAACCCCAGCTCACTCCCACATTAACTAGACTATATAATGCCTTTCTACTGACGGAAACATCCCCCTCCAGAAGCTTCACCTCCTCACACATCACCCTCATCCCCAAACCGGGTAAAGACCACTCCCTACCAGAGTCTTACAGACCAATATCGTTGTTGAACACAGACTACAAGCTTTTCATGAAACTCTTGGTGAATATATTAAAAGTAATTCTCCCGAACCTGTTACATCCTGACCAAATGGGCTTTGTTTTCAAACGTACCTTGGTGGTTAACCTTTACAGAGTACTGCAGGTTATAGACCACTATTGGTCCCGGGAGAGGAGGGGGGGCCTGGGGGGTATGTCGGAGGCCTTCCTGTTATCCTTGAATGCCGAAAAATTCAAAGAACTCCAGCCACCATCTTCAATAAAAGACCTTATTCTTTCATATATAGGGTCCCAGCAATATAGACAACGTTTCAAGCCTGCACTAGGCTCTTAGTCATGTACATCTTAATTATACAGGTTCCTGCCTTTTATACCTGCACCTGTTGTCCATTAACCCATTCCATGAAAACATAACTGTTGCAACAGCGGCATCTTGTGGATGCAAATCATATTGCATCAATATTTATTTCTTATGTTTTATAAATGGAATAGATAAATGACATCTGTATATAAATGTTAAAAACAACAACAAAAAACTTATATATACAATTAAAAGAGGAGCATAAAAGTCTGACCAACTACAAATAATGCCATAGCATTTGGGAATGCAGAGAAGGCCTTTGACTGAGTGGAATGGCCCCATCTGCTAAACACTATGCAAAGGTTTGGTTTTGGGGGCCCATTTTTGGAAATTATTGGCAAAATATATGTTTCCTGTGGCACATGTCTTGTCTAACGTGCTCTTCTCACCTGACATCCAACTACAGCGAGGCACCAGACAGGGCTGCCCCCTGTCGCCACTATTGTTTAACCTGGAGTTAGAACCGCTTGCGTTGAAGTTAAAACAGGTATTTCCAGGGATTACAGTGAGAGGGGTTTCTCTTCATCTTGCATTATACACAGATGATATGCTACTTTAAGTAGACACACCGAACACGCATGTGCCACGTATATTACACATGATCACGGAATTCGGTAACTTTTTCGGATACAGGATAAATATGTCCAAATCGGAGGTACTGTGGCTGCATAGACACCCGAAATCTGAGCATTTCCGTTCGTGGCAGTGTCAGAGGGCCTCACCTATCTGGGCATCTGACTCCCCTGGGTTTGTCTGGCCGTACCAATCTGGTCAAAATGTCAATCCTACCCAAAAATACTCTACCCGTTACTTATGCTACCGTTTCTCATGACTAGGATGGATCTGGGTGTACTGACCATCGCTGTGTCTCAGTTCATCTGGAGGGGAGGCAAACCGCGGATAGCCGCTGACAAACAGTACCTCCCATATCTTGGAGGAGACCTCGGCCTCCCAAACTTAAAATTATACAACTGAGCGGCCTTGGCCAGACTAGTTATGGACTGGCAGCTTAATACAAACTTTTTCTGAGACGCAAGACTAAAGGAGGCAGTAGTAGCACCTTTGGCACCAGCCTATCTTCCATATTCAAACACGACGCCCCGACAACCACCGGTTATCAATAGCGTATTATACCATGATCCATTGAGGGCATGTCACCTGATCCACAGATATCTTAAAGTGGACTATCCCACCCCCAAGTATATTCCTCTGATTGGGAATCTAGATTTCCCAGCAGGGAATGAATATGAGCCATTTCATATCTGGAAAACTCTTGGCATTGGGGTGATTGGGGATGTGCAGGACCCACTACAACACACAATGCGCTCCTTCCAGGAACTGAAAGCCAAATTTCAAGTCCCAAACTGGCATTTGTACACCTACCTGCAATTACGACACAATGTGTCCACATTGCAAACGTCCAACACCAAATTTTGGGATCGACCACCCTTTGTTATTTCCCAGACCTTGTTTCACATGGGGAGCTTCTCCCTATCACACTTCTATAAACAACTAATAAAAAAGAATGAACCTCTAATTCAAACTATCTTCCTGACAAAATTAGCCACTGACATCTCCATGGAAGTGACAATACAGGATGTGAAAGATAGTTTAGATCTCACAAAGCAAGCAACACTTGCAGTCACCTATAGAGAAGTGCAAATCAGACTACTAATTAAGGACTATATTACACCAAACAGGTTATCAAAATGTAATAACCAATTTCCCAATCAATGTATTAAATGTAGCAGCGTAGCCCCATCTTTCCAACACTACTTCTATACATACCCGATCATTAGACGTTTTTGGGGACAATATCAATACTGGATAAAAATCACATTCAACATTGAGATAAACCTGACTACAGCTGAGATATACCTTTTCAAGTGGGATGACACCTATAAAACATTTCATAGACTGCTCACACTGTGTACATTTTTAACTAGACATTGCATACTTCATAGATGGATATCTAAACAACCTCCAACAATAGCCCAGTTCAAACGTTTGCTGATGAAACAGCTCTATGTGGAGCAATATGATGTAAAACTAGACACTACCCGCAGATTGCGACCTTTTTTTAAAAAATGGCGACCTCTTCTCACTAGATTTAGGCCTCTATTTACCAAAGTCTGGCGGACCTGATCCGACAGTGCAGATCAGGTCCGCCAGACCTCGCTGAATACGGAGAGCAATACGCTCTCCGTATTCAGCATTGCACCAGCAGCTTACAAGAGCTGCTGGTGCAACGCCGCCCCCCTGCAGACTCGCGGCCAATCAGCCGCCAGCAGGGGGGTGTCAATCAACCCAATCGTACTCCATCGGGTTGAATTCCGGCAATGTCTGTCCTACTGCTCAGAGCAGGCGGACAGGTTATAGAGCAGCGGTCTTTGTGACCGGTGCTTCATAACTGCTGTTTCTGGCGAGCCTGCAGGCTCGCCAGAAACACAGGGCACCAAGCTCCATTCGGAGCTTGATAGATAGGCCCCAAAGTGTAGGCCTGCAAAGGCAGATTCTACGGCCTTTTACCCACTAAGAGGAAATGCTGCAGTTGAATCTAGAAGGGGAGTGGCGAGCCATGTGTGAACCAGGGGAGACCCAAAGCACAAATCGTTTCCTCTTCGAAGAAATGCTCTTCTAAAAATGACCTCACCCCCCGTTTTTTTTTGTTTTTTTTTTCTCTTTCTTCCCCGACCCTCTCCCCAGTTAATTGTTGTATGGTTATTTAAATTATTATGTATTGATGTTAAAACTATGGAAGCAGAAAAAACACAAGTATCTTGGCCATAAAAGACTTTATTGCAACCACAAATAAACCAAAGGACATTCTGAAGGAGTTCCCTTTGCTTCCCTTTTTGCTGAGGGGACCTTGTACAGTTCCATTATACACTCCAACTAACTATGTGCAGAGTTTCTTTGTTCCCATTTTATTGTCCTTTTATGTTCTCTGTTTTGGAAGTAGAACGGTGAGGATTTCTGTACTCTATCTTTAAAGCTATATCATGGTCGATTGTCTTGTGTTGAAACTGTTTCCTGCAATAATAAGAATAAATAAAAAAAAAGAAATATGAAGGAGAATTTTAGTACATAACACACACACTATACAACAACAGATGCACACTACATGCATACGTCACCCAGATAACTTCTGGGGCTGGGAGGCACAGGCTGAAGTGTGTGTGGGTGGAACTGGGGCAGATGTGGAAGGATACAGTGCAGGTCCATTTGTAGGATTGTATATGTAGTGGATGGAGTCAAGGATGTCACAAGTTAAATTAATGGTGATTTGGGTACTGTGACATTAATAGCAAAGGAAAAACTGTGGGAGAGACGGCAGGGCTTAGCTCCTAAACCATTCCAATCCTAAAATATCGACACAACGAATATATATACTGTATATGCAATAAAAAGAGAAAACAGACCACTATTAGCCAGCACAAGACTATAACTAATTCAATATAATTATCAACCCCATATTGAAATTCAGAGAGAACGAGGAAAAGAAAAGTTCACAACCTAAATACAATTAATATATTTAATCCCAACAGTTGGCAACATACATGAATAACAATTTGTTTCAATGGGGCAATATGATATGCATAACTAGCAAAAGAAATGTCCAACAATAATGTCCATTTTTATAATTCCAGAAATAATGGATAACAATATGTTGTATGTCATAATGGTTATGCAGGATCAATAGACTGACTTCAACTTGTTAAGTGGATATCCATAGAATTCACACAGGCTTCCATATCATGATATACCATAACAAATGATCCTTCATGCATATAGTGCATCAAGTGGCTCAGAGACTGAGATGTCTACTGGAGATGAGACAGAATAGTAAAACATATAGAGTTTTTTAGGACACAGGCCCACAAATACAGGCGATAGGGTAGGAAACACAGACACCACCAGAGGCAGATGGAGATATCCTTTAAGACAAAGGAGACAGAATAACACTTCGATACAAATGTAGTGAACCTTTCAAAAAAAGAGTTGACAACTCCACAAATTGAAGTACTAAAGAGGGGGATAACTTTTTCACCTGTAAACAAAATTGACAAGTTTGAAGTAGTAAAGGATTTACATCTTTTTTCTAGGAAAATAGTTCTTAAAATAATAAACCTGAAACAACCACCTTAAATATTCATGAGAGGCAAAGTCTTAAAGCCTTAGAGGAATTGGTAGAGGAAAGTGATGATCAAGAACCCATCACAACAACGAATATTGGATTCAGTAATTTTAAAAGCAAATCAAAATATACGCCAGCTCTTTCAAGTACTCCTTTAATACATAATTTTGTAAAATTGGTTGAAAGAGATATTGATTTACTGAATACAAACATTCAATCTGTATATAATCTTACTGAAAATCAGAGGAAAGCTTTGAAAGAACTTAGTAGTGACATAGACATCACTATAAAGCCATCTGATAAGGGCGGAAAAGTAGTTATTCTTAAAGGGACACTGAACCCAATTTTTTTCTATTGTGATTTAGATAGAGCATAACATTTTGAGCAACTTTCTAATTTACTCCTATTATCAAATTTTCTTCATTCTCTTGGTATCTTTTTTTGAAATGCAAGAATGTAAGTTTAGATGCTGGCCCATATTTGGTGAACAACCTGGGTTGTTCTTGCTGATTGGTTGATAAATTCATCCACCAATAAAAAAAGTGCTGTCCAGAGGTCTTAACCAAAATAAAGCCTAGATGCCTTCTTTTTCAAATAAAGATAGCAAGAGAATGAAGAAAAATTGATAATAGGAGTAAATTAGAAAGTTGCTTAAAATTGAATCATGAAAGAAAAAATTTGGGTTCAGTGTCCCTTTAATACAAGCGACTATGTAGATGAATGTCATTGATTGTTAAAGGATGAAAAACAATATAGAATACTACGTTTTAACCCTTCATCAAAATACAGTGAGGAACTACTAACCATATTAAAAAGAGCAAAAGATGAAGGATTGATAAATCAAAGAGAGCTGGACTTCTTATTTGTCAAATATCCTATAACACCAACATTTTATAGTTTACCAAAACTACATAAAAAGAAATACCCTCCCCTAGGACGCCCAATAATATCAGGGATGGGATCCCAAACTGAACGGATCTCACAATATGTAGATTTCTGTTTGAGACCAAGCTTATTAAGCCTCCCATCATATGTGAAAGATACCCTTGATGTTTTAAAGAAAGTGAATGGTATTACAACCAACCCTAAAATGATTTTGGTAGCCTTTGATGTTGAGGCTCTCTATTCTAGCATACCCCACGGAAAAGGGGTAGAGTCATGCAGATTTTTTACGTCACAAAGAGGTCACAAATACAATAAACATACTGAATTAGTTTTAGAACTATTGTCATTTATCCTAAGACACAATTATTTTGTGTTTAGGGATAAATGTTATGAACAAATTCTGGGAACAGCAATGGGCACATGTTGTGCCCCAACGTTTGCATGCCTCTACCTAGGCAAGTGGGAACATGACTATATTCTAAATTGTGATGAGAGCTACAACTCCTCAATTGCCTTGTGGCTTAGATTAATCGATGACGTGTTCCTCCTATGGGAGGATACGGAGGTGAAACTTATTGAGTTTATGAACCAATTAAATCAGAATGACTTAAACCTTAAGTTTACTTATACGTATAGTTCAGAAGAAATTACATTTCTTGATTTAAGAATCATGAATTTAAACAATGAACTAAAAACTGCCACATATAGAAAGGACACTGCAGGGAATGTCCTGTTATCCTTTGACAGTCAACACCCTAAGAAACTAATTGAAAATATTCCTTATGGCTAAGACATAGACGTAACTGTACAGATTTCAATCAATTTAAATCAGAAGTGAATAAATTGAAAGAAAGATTTAAAGAAAGAGGATACTCTCAAAAAAGTTTAAAAAATGCCTTTGACAAATTGAAATTTAAAGACAGAGAACGTCTTCTATACGGTAATAAAGAAAACAAAGGGAATGATAATTATACAAGACTTATAAGTATTTACAATAATTAATGGAGTGATATTCTAACTATTTTGAATAAACACTGGCACGTCCTATTGATTGACCCGACAATTGCAAAATTTGTAGGAAATACCCCACTAATGACCCCAATGAGAGCCCCGCATTAAAAGGACATGTTAGTCCATAGTCATCTAAAATCAACTGGTGGTAATTGGTTAAGCAAAAAGAGCAAAGATGGAAATTTTAAATGTACACATTGTTCAGTTTGTGTAAACATGGAGATACATTTTGTGACAATTCAGGTACACTACATAGAATCAAGGGACATATTACTTGTGACAGTGACAGTGTGGTATATATGGTATCCTGTAATTGCCCCATGTTCTATATTGGAAAAAACATACAGGGAACTTAAGGAAAGGATAAAAGAACACATATGTGATATAAAAAATAAATGCATTAAACACAGTAGTGTAGCAAGACACTTTATGGAATTCCATAATAGCAACAAGAATCTTTTGCATTTTAGAGGTCTGGAACTAGTGGATATTAAAAGTAGATCAAATTTTACTATGTAAGGAGAGCAAATGGTTTTTGAATATGAAAAGTTTAAAACCATTAGGTCTAAATGAGGAAATAAACTTTGGTTCATTTTTGGGTGATTAACTAACCCAAGAATGAAATGTGAAGGTTTAAATATGTAGAGTCTAATATGTATGTAGAGCTAATATTTAATTTGTAAAATGCCTTGTCTTTACAAATATGTATGTGTATACACATATTTAATATTGTTTTCCTCTAGCAGTATATTTACTATAGCCCTCTGCTTATGGTACATGGGTAAATTGTCCTAGATAGCTATATATGTATTCAAAATCTTTTGTTAATCGATATAGTGTATCTTTGAATAGGTAAATCTGGCAACATTTAAAATATAATATGTAGTATTTCACCGGGCGAATCACAGAAAGAAAAGGTGGAGCATATTGTTTAAATGAATGGAGAGAAATCTCCAATGATAATCAAGCCGGAAGAAGCCTGTATGTTGAATGGGTGAAACGCGCGTAGCTGCTGAAACTTCGGCGGTGTTGTCAGCTGAACACCGCTGACTCTTTCAATTTGTTTCTGAGGCTTGGGCATATCTCTTGAAGGCGTGCTATGCACTAAAGTGCCTTCTCTGACATTCATCTTGGTACAAAAGAAATGGAGTGGATAAGGATATCTGGACAGCGCAGATGCAGGTAAACAGAGTACACAGCCTCTATCTGAACTGACATCGAAACAGGTAACCATTGCATTACGGTTCACAAACCACACTGTATATAACTCTGTGAAGTGGCCATACTGGGGAATCAACCTATGTGCTGAAAGTCAGAAGGTGTGCAGGATCGTTTGTTATGGTATATCATGATATGGAAGCCTGTGTGAATGATTGCTTATTACGCTGAACCTGCGCTACTAATTATCTGCATACTAATATATGCCTGTGGATTACAAATATATTCCTTGATAAATCTCCATAACCTCACTAATATGGACCCTCTGTGAATGTGTATATATATGGAGAGTCAGAGGGAGTGTTTGGGTTATTTTGAATGGGATTCAATTCTATGGATATCCACTTAACAAGTTGAAGTCAGTCTGTTGATCCTGCATAACCATTATGACATACAACATATTGTTATCCATTATTTCCGGAATTATAAAAATGGACATTATTGTTGGACATTTCTTTTGCTAGTATGCAGATCATATTGCCCCATTGAAACAAATTGTTATACATGTATGTTGCCAACTGTTGGGATTAAATATATTAATTGTATTTAGGTTGTGAACTTCTCTTTTCCTCATTCTCTCTGAATTTCACTATGGGGTTGACAATTATATTGAAATAGTTATAGTCTTGTGCTGGCTAATAGTGGTCTGTTTTCTCTTTTTATTGCATTACTAAATTCTACCACTACCGTGCACCATTACAGGTGTATCCCAATAAAGGGAATATTGTGTTTTGTTTCTGACTACTATATTTATTTTACTAGTAGTGCAGAAATGTATATATATACATAAGGGATTAAATGCCCTAGCCTTTGTTCAGCTGCTCTTAATAATAACCTTATAACAAACAAACATAAAATAAATACGCAACACACACGAGTTGGGTAAAGACAGGTAGGTCAACTTTATTTAACAGTATTCGTTCTTTGTTAAAGAACAAATAAACAAAACACCAAATCAGTAGGCGGCAATCAACCCTAACCATAAGTACCCTTGTTAAGCTGGTCTGGACCCAGGCCTGAAAGGTGAAGAGGGGTGGAACCTAGCTACCACGCCCATAGGTTGACAGGGATACTTGCATATTCTCCGCCGCTCGAGGTAGAGAAGCTTCATCAGGACTGCACCTGATGACGTTGCTTCCTCCACAATGGCCGTCATTCACTCTGTCACCACCAGGGGCCAGACCAACCGCCCAACTTGGGTGTGAACATTTTTGCACTCCAGCTTTATGGGCCCCAGAAAATCAAGACGAACAGCAGGATCTTCGCGAGGGGAGTGTGAACTAAATTAAGGGCCTGGACTAATGCTCACTGAGTAGAATAACCTTGTGACAGCAAAGCTACTAAGTCACCCTATTGATGACTAATTGATTGCAGACAAAACTTCGGTCTGGGAGGGCTGGAGAACTTCTCCAGTGGCAGCAGAACAGGAAGAAGAGGCCCAAGCCTATGTGACATGCTCTCTTATACCTCAGGTAAGCCACCCCCTTCAAACTGCAACAATGTTGCACCAAGCATCTCACTCCTACAGGGCCATAACCCTTAATTCCATTCCGGTTTAAATTCTCCCTGCATTTCCACAAGGGATTAAATGCCATAGCCTTCGTTCTGCTGCTCTTAATAATAACCTTATAACAAACATAAAGTAAACACGCAACACACAAAAGTTGGGTAAAGACCACTTTATTTAACAGTATTTGTTCTTTGTTAAAGAACAAATAAACAAAACACCAAATCAGTAGGCGCTAATCAACCCTAACCATATGTACCCTTGTTAAGCTGGTCTGGACCCAGGCCAGAAAGGTGAAGAGGGGCAGAGCCTAGCTACCCACCCATAAGTTGACAGGGATACTTGCATATTCTCGGCCACTCGAGGTGGAGAAGCTTCACCAGGCCCGCACCTGATGACATCGCTTCCTCCACAATGGCTGTCATTCACTCTACCTGTCACCACCAGGGGCCAGACCAACCACCCAAGGCACCATTGGCCACCATATAAGATGGGTTTCTTGCCGCCAATCCTCACTCTATAAGTAACTGATTATAAATAGGTATAAAATACCCAATTAAAATTTAAGGTGTTTATAACCGCAAGCAGGGCCTTTCTGCTATTATCCAGAAAAAGATCTAAAGCTTGGTCCTCTAAGTGGACCCCATCTCTGCGATAAAAGCTCTTATTTCCTGCGGTGATATTGACATGGCTAATGACAAATCCATCCAGCTCCCTAATGACTTTACCCAACTCACGGTTAATCTTTTTACGCACAAAGAAAGCAGCCTTATGCAAGACCATGTGTCTCCAATGCAAATGTGGGATTACATTAGACCAACCAATTCTAGCGCCTGACAGCAACACCTTCATCCACCTCACATCTGAGCACATCATCATAATTAGGTCTAAAGCTGGTAGAGCCCCCAAATCATTCCCCCTGCAAGAATAACAACAACATTAGGGCGACCCCATCTAAACAGGGCGTCCTGCAGCAATCCCGAGAGATCTGGCCAACAGAGACCCCTGCACCCTAGCCAGCGGATTACTGCCCATGATGAATTGCTCTAAGCTGTGTCTAGTGGACATAAGAGTGTCCCACTATCCATATCTTCAATGGGCCCTGCACTAATCCTGTAACAGATAAAAGGGGGGGTTAGTCCCAAGACTGGTTATAGTTGCAAAACATAACAAAACCCCAACTGCGCATGCCCGCTCGCATGAATTCGCTCCTACAGTCTCACTGCTCAGACCCTGGCCTCACATACAATCTGTATCTGGCTGACTGCCATCTTCCCTCGTAAGCCGAAGCACATACCTGCGGTAATACCGCCAGCAAAGATTTCAACCGTGGGACCGTTATTGGCTCACGCTTGTCTGGTGCCCGGACCTCCGTGTGCGCCCATCCTCTTACGATCCTCTTGACCAGAAAACTACTTCCGAAATCAGGTAACCTGTACAACTTGTTAAAAAAGGACAAGGCCGCTTAACGACCCATAACTGCCCTTTTTTTAACCCTACAAGCCCTCAGCTCTGCCAACCAATTCATCAATGTTACCTGATTGCTTTTGCCTTCCGGCACTCCGGATGATCTGCAGAACTCAGCCCAATCAGACCAATGGTGCACGTATGCCTGCCATGTAGATGGAGCCAAGGATGCCTGTACTAAGGGCAACAGTGTCTCCCAGGGACCGCCAACTTCCAAAGATAAGGATGAGCATGGAACACCGTCAGTATCTGCATGTGGTGCCAACTGCCTATACACATCCCACTTGAATCTTGACAGAGCGTCAGCTATTGTATTATTAATGGAATATGAACCACCTTAAACTCAACATGTTACTGCAAGCAGCGTAGCACCAGATACCTCAGTAGTCTGACCACAGCTGTCGACACAGCCGACAGCTTGTTGATCAAGTGGACCACACTGATGTTATCTGTCTAGAATACAACAGATCTATTTGCAAACCTGGGAGCCCACAACTCCACTGCTAGCACAATGGGGAACAACTCCAACAGGCATAAGTTCCACGTCAAGCCCTCTGAAACCCAGTTTGGTTGCCATGCGCCCTCCCCACACACCAATGTCCCTTAAAGTAAGCCACATAGTCGCTAGCTCCAGCCGCATCTGTGAAGAGATAAAGGACTTGATTTGAAGTCTGCTTTTCTCTCCAGAAGCATGCCCCGTTAAATTTGCGGAGAAAGGTTTCCCAGACCCTGAAATCATCCTTCATGTCCTCAGAAATACAAAACTTCCGACCATCTGCGGGCCCCCCTCGCAACGGTATTTCAAAACGCCTGTTGAAAATCCGGCCCATTGGGATCACACGGCCCGCAAAATTAAGAAATCCGAGCAATGACTGTAGTTCCCGAATGGACATAAAAACTTTGCTGAGCGCCCCTCGCACCATTCCCAGCAGTTTATCCAGCTTGTCTTGAGGCAAGCAACACTGCAAGTCAATGGAATTTATCTAGATTCCCAGAAAAGTTAAGCACATACAAGGGCCCTGGGTTTTATCATGTACCAAAGGGACGCCAAATTCCACCATCATAGACTCCACTTTGCACATAATCTCGCGGCAACGAGGAGAGTTCAGGGCCCCCACCAACATGAAATCTTCCACGTAGTGGGCCACCACCCCGCTACCCACAGCGCACTCAATTGCCCAATGAAGGAAGTACTAAATGCCTCAAAGTACGCATATGAAATGGAGCACCCCATAGGAAGGCATCTGTCCACATAGTACTTGCCCTTGAAAAAAAGATGAGGGATGAATTGGAACTAAATGGAAGGCGGACTCGACATCCATTTTTGCCATTAGTGCCCCTTGCCCGAACTTCCTAAGCCATTCTACTAGTGTACCAAGCTCTTTTCGTCCATAATGGCGTAATTTACTGATGCCCCTTTGGGGTAAGAAAGGTGCTGGATCAGCCGAAACTTACCCGGCTCCTTCTTAGGAACCACCCCAAGTGGAGATACCACAATGTCCCGAAAAGGTGGAGTAAGATAAGGGCCTGCAATTCGCCCCACCGCCATTTCCTTGTCTAGTTTGTCTTGAACAACCTGCGGAAGCTCATATGCCAATTTTAAGTTCCTATGCCTAGATGCCCCCGCAACCACTCCTTCCACCGGAATGATGAAACCCTCCATCAAACCGACCCGCAGCAAGTCTGCTGCGGCCCTGTCCGGGTATCTATTGATCCACGGCTCAATGGCGACCCACCTTAGAGGTGTTGCCGCCCTTTCCTGCAGGAGTCTTAGGTCTGCCCTGCTCTCCCGTGTTGTCTTGCTTCTTTGTACACTCCGAGCCCGGGTGGGGTGCGCCGCATGACTGACAGACATGCCAGAAGGAGCAAGCTGTACCCCTGTCGCACTGTTTATCCTGGTACTTCCAGAATTCGCAGTCTCTCCTTCTGAGCCGTGGACCTGACCTCAGCGCCCCAGTAGATCCACCAGCAACTGGAGACGGTGAATGCTCCGGTCCAAGCTGTGCCCATAGATGCATTTCCATGGTTCCAAAATTAAGCAAAGGGTTCCCTTCCATCTTTCTCCGGAACCTCATATCATAATCCCTCCAAGCGACGTTGCGATACCTCCTATGGATCCTTTCTACAGTGTCCAAATATTTCATGACAGCTATTGCCTGGTCTGGCCATCGCTCTATGTAGCATGATGCCAGAACGTAGAAGCACCACCTCCACTCATCAAATGTGTACGATCTCTTTACCTTCTTTGGCCCGGTGCTCTCTTCTGCCATTTCCTTCGCAAGGTACGCCTCCACTGAGAGGTTGAACACATTGACGTACCGCCCTTCCTGGATCTTCCTAATAATCTTCGTCTTCAGGTGGTCATGAAGGGAATGCACCGCGCATGGATAAGTATCTCCATGCACAGCCCCCCGGCGCACTGTGGAACCTGAAACAGAAATAGGAAACCCAGGCCCCCAGCCATACCTGCCACACCAACTGTCCCAGTTCCTGCTCCCCCCCCATGTTCTGTGTCTGTATTGCCTGAACATCTCTACGTAGTTTTTTAATTACATGAAACATGTGGGTATGCCCCTTGTTCAACCTCGCTACTTCCTCACAGTCAGAGCTAGAGTCACTGGTTGATGAATTACCATGTGTGTGAGTGCGGTGCAGGGGTACCAACTCATCAGCTGCCAGACTCCTATCACACACACTGCTAGCCGAGCTCATCAGTTGCTGCCTATCATGCACGACTCTCTCCATGTCAGCCCTCAGGTAGGCATGACTAAATTGGGCCCCACTATCGTGCCCCTCTGGATCTACTGATTGCGCCCCACTAGCAAGCCCTTCTGCCATCACATTGCCACTCACAGCCCCGGGCCCCTTTTACTATTTGCCCTACGCTTGCACTCCTCATACCTGCCAAACTGCGCTTCAGAGGACCTCTTCCCCACCCGAGGCCCTCCCTTCTTACCTTAGTGCCCCTGTGGGAAAGATCCTCTCTGCCTCTCGACTGCAGCCGATTCTCCCGCCAACTGCGCCAAACCGGAAGTTACGTCACTGACCTTTAAGCCAGATAAAGTCAATGGACCGTGCGGAAGCTCCAACTGGCCCAAGGGCACTCCAACCGATGGAGGGACAGCAGCTCCCGATAACGCAGCAGCTAGGGACTGTACCAGAGCCAAAACCGTCGCCATCGTCTCCTGAGGCAGGACCGGAGCTGCAGGAGCTCCGGCCACAGCCAGAGCTAGAACAACAACTTTTGCCACACCGTGGGCCCCATCGGTCGGAGGGGGGACAGAGGAGTCAAGACACCCACCACCCAAGTCACCACCCTGGGTAGCTGGGCGCAGAGCCCCTATCTGAGATCCCCCCTTAGCTAATGAGGGCCTAACCGAGGCCTAGTTTGGGAAGGGGAAGGGTAGGCCCCAGGAGTTTAAGGAATATACTCATCTCCACTTATTTCCCTTGCAGGTGTATCGCCAAACCGCTTTGGGGAAAGGGAGACCCTGCGTGCACCATCCATAACAGCAGCCAAATTCACCAAGAACTTCTCCAGTGGCAGCAGAACAGGAAGAAGAGGCCCAAGCCTACGTAACCTGCTCTCTTATACCTCAGGTAAGCCATCCCCTTGAAACTGCAACAATGTTGCACCAAGCATCTCACTCCTAGAGGGCCTTAGCCCTTAATTCCATTCCGGTCTAAATTCTCCCTGCATTTCCATAATTACCAGAATTTCCAAGCACCAACTAAAAATAGGCAGTTAGATTTATAAATTCAGGGGTGGTGGTTACATTACATAGCCATGGATATATTGGGAAATGTGCAAAGGTTAAAGGGATAGTAAACACCAAAAATGTTATTGTTTAAAAAGATAGATAATTCCTTTATTTACCATTCCCCAGTTTTGCATAACTAGCACGGTTATATTAATATACTTTTTACCTCTGTATTTACCTTGTATCTAAGCTTCTTCTGACTGCCTTCTTATCTCAGATCTTTTGACAGACTTGCATTTCAGGCAATTAGTGCTGACTCTTAACATGCGTGAGTACAATGTTATTTATATGAAACACATGAACTAACGCCCTCTAGCTGTTAAAAACTGTCAAATGCATTCATATAAGTGGCGGCCTTTAAGGGCTTAGAAATTAGCATATGAGCCTACCTTTGTTTAGCTTTCAACTAAGAATACCAAGAGATAAATTAATAGCCCTATCTAAATAATTAAAGAATTTACTATCCCTTTAACCCCTCCAAAAACCTAGCATGGAAACCATGAGTTGGCTTGCATCCATGCTATAATTAGAAGTACCAAAGAAAGATATATAACTAGAAGTACCAAAGAAAGATATTGTGGTCACCCTTCTGTGCGATTCACTGGTCGGTTTAGTATGACTTCTACTGTGTGCTATCGCATTCATGTTTAGCGTGGCCCGTCTTTGATGCACTACATGGGTCAGGTTTAGTGTGGCCCTTCTTCTAAAAACACACTATAGCATCCAGAGTTAATGTAATTATTCTTCTCTAATGAGTAACACAAGTCATGGCTCACATTGTCAACCCTCTCCTAAACACTACACATGTAGGGGCTAAAACAACCGCCTATCTTCTGAAAAGGTAAATGACCCTGACACTGGGATAAGGTACCTTGTGAGTTGCTTCTCTCAGGAATAAGTTTTGCTCATTAGGGAGTGGATTTGGATCATCAGTTACTGTTTATTTTTCAGACCACAGGCAATGCAAAGCATAACAACAGATAAATAAAGTTTGCACATCTCTATTTGATATTAGTCAACTAGCATGATGCTGACACAAACCTCAAATTAAACAAATGGAAAAATGCAAAGGCATTTACCTCAGTGTTAGTTCAGGGCCTTCAGACGACTGACAGCTTCTCATTTTGCCTCTAAGTAGGTAAAAAAGGCCCCAAGGCAAGCGAACTCTCATTTCAGGCTTTATAAATACCTGATTACACACCTGTGTGTGCTACAGTTTTACATACAGTATGATGCGCCCCTGTGTTGGTGTATATGGCAGGCTGGTTAAATAGATCTGTCAGCTATAGTTATAACTGCTTCCCATTTAGGCCCTGATGATCGAAAGTCCCACCAGGTGGTGAGATATTCAAAAGGGACCTGTTGCGATGTCAGAAAAGTCGACAAAATATTCAAAGTGCTGACAGTACTGTTTAAAGACCGCATCACCAAGAGTCATCTTACCAGATATTTAAGTGGGTAACGATGCTTCTCTGATACTGGCGAGCCTGGTAAACCCAAATTCGTCGGTCTGACGATGTTTTGAATATAGGGCCTCATTCTCTCTCCTGGCTTCTGAACACAACCAGCCTGACCTTGGTCTGGACCTGAGGTCTGCCCTGCACACACTTCCTCTACTCGAACATACTCTGGTAGAGGACATGGCAGTCATAAAATGTTTAATATTCTGCATTCCATGTGATAAATCATCTGTTATTTCATTTGATAGTTGTATGGTTTATTTAGCTAGCCTATGCATATGATTTGCTGTAAATATGTGTGCAGATATATCTGTATTTATTTCTCTCAACCCAACATATATTATTTTTCTCCCCAATCAGATCTTTGCAAAACTGGATACATCCTTTTGGTTTTTAATATAGAATAATTATTACAGTGGCCTAGTTGCCATTGCTGTTGCAACCTGTGTAAACTTTAGGTAACAACGAGTGTCTCCATTAAAGTCTTTGGAGATGTTTTATGTTTACACAGTTTGCAATAGCAATGGAAACTGAACCTTAAAGGGACAGTAAACACCTTGTAGTTATGAGACATTACTGTTGTGTTGCTATAAAACAACATATCAGCCAAGTCTTAACGTTTTTAAAACAAATTAACATAATTTTTACTGCAATTATTTTTTAATAGTCAAACTTCACCCACCATTGGCTTTATTTAGAGGAGCCAATCTGGGTTTTAGTTCACAGACAACAAGGCTAGTCACAGTCATAAAGTTAGTATAAAATGCATCATGGTATTTACTGTCCCGTTAATTTTTTATTTGTTGCTATTAAATAATTAATAGCCCTAGAAATGATGTGCAATAAGCAGTTAGTTGCAAATCCTGGAACATACAGAAGGCAGACTGAGACAGCAGGTTTTCCCCGCTACTTTTCCAATTCCAGGGATGCTTTATGTTTAGTGAACATACTATGATGACTTCAACCTCCTGCTGCAGTGATCACTGGTCCAAGCTTTTTGTGTATCAATCAAGGCATGCAGGAGTGAGGGCAGAACAGCAGGATTAAAGGGATATTTATTTTTTTTATGATTCAGATAGAGCATGCACATTTAAACTTTCTAATTTACTTATATTATCATTCTCTTGGTATCTTTTGTTGAAAAGCATGGAAGTATGCTTAGGAGCCGTGTCATTTCTGGAGCACTATGGGGTCGATTTATCAAAGGCTTCACCTGATTTTGCCCCCCTACAACTGCAGATTCTCACAAGAGAGCCTGCAGTCCGTATTTATCAAGCAGTGGTCATCAGACCGTTGCTTGATAAATACAGCATATGTACGCCCCTGTCCGCGGTAGCTTGATAAGTCGAGCCCTATATGACAGCAGTTTTGTAAGAATGTTATCCAATTGCAAGAGCACTAGATTGCAGCACTATTTCCTGCCTTTTAGTGCTCCAGGTACCTACCTAGGTATCTTTTCAACAAAAAATACCATGGGACGAAGTAAATTTGATAATAGAAGTAAATTGGAAACTTTTTAAAAATTGTATGCTCTGTCTGAATCACAAAAGAACATTTGGGGGGTTTCATATCCTTTTGAGGTATACATAGAAGATTACCCAGTAAAATATAAAAACAGTTAAAAAATGTTTATATCTTTTGGTAGTTCACAGTAACTTCCATTAATGGCTGATGTAATTACATATGTCCCTTTAAGCCAGTAGGGCTCATATAATAAAAAGTATACTTAGAGTGTTATTAACTAGGGCAATCTATGCTGTTGACACACTTCTGACCTCTCTTCTTAATTGCTGTCACAATGTAATTATAATTCTGTATTCCGGGACTTTACTGGCTACTAACGAGTTAAACTTTCTTCCTCTTAGCTCATTATATAAATATACATGTTGAAAATAAATAAATAAGCATTGATAGTATTGTATGTCAAAGTTTCATAGCTCAAAACAGTTTGTAATTTGGATCTGGTACTTGCAAAGGTTCACCACTGACCTGAGGGTGGTGACTGCTGGGTTCCTGTGCTATAATTAATTACGATTTGGTATACTTTGCCCTTCCTGATCTATCTGTGCAATAAATAGCTGTGTAGGAAATGACTGTTTCCTGACAAATTATCATACTGTTAGATCAGTGAATGATAACTCTCAATTGGAAATGTTAAACTCAAGTCAAAATTAAACTTTAATGATTCAGATGGAGCATGCAATTTTAAACAACTTTACAATTTCTAATTTACTTACATTAACAAAATGTGCACAGTCTTTTTATAATTACACTTTTTATATTTACACCAGCTCCTACTGAGTAATGTGCAAGAATTCACAGAATATAGGTATATGCATTTGTGATTGGCCGATGGCTGTCACATTATACAGGAGGAGTGGAAACAGACATAACTTTAAAATTTGTCAGAAAAAAATAATCTACTACTCATTTGAATTTCAGACTAAGTGCTATTGCATTGTATTTTTATCATGCATTTGTTGATTGTGCAAATCACAATGTTTGACTGCTAGATGTGTCTTCCAAGCTTTCTTCTCTAAAGTACAGTATGCTATCTTTAGCGGAATGTGGGGTGGGGCTATAACAGCCAAAATCATTGGTTAATCCATTGTATCCTGGGACAGCAATTTTACTGGGGAACGATTACTATCTAGATACCACACATGTCCTTTATTTTGTTATTTTGTTTCTTATTTTTTTAAATATTTTCCGAAAGTGGGCTTGGGATCATGGAACACGCTGAAACTCAGAAATGAATGTGATTCCATTCAACATATCTGATATGGGGTCTTTTTCTACAAGTGTAATTTGGTTTGTATTTATGTTAACCACATATGATATGCAGATCCAAACTCTAAAATAATCACATTATCAACTATAACAATAGTATCAAGAAAAAACATTAACAGTCTCTAAGATAAAAATGAGCGTGGCCCAATTAAATCACCAAACAATCCAGATCTTGGAATATCCACAGTACAGGGAAAAAAAATGGTAAGGAAGATACTCTTGATATTAAATGGTCAGATGTCAAGCAATGAGTTTGTAGGATAATACAGCATTGTGGCGCCCTTTCTTTTCTAATTTTTTTTGTTTTTTTTCTTTATTGATCTAATGTGTTGTGGAAATGTATTTTTTATGTCTTTAAATATTATTACACCACCCAATAAAGGGCTAGATGACAAGTGGTGCGCTAACCGTTGTGTGCAAGCCAAAAGGGTTATATTGCAGCTCTTTGCATGCATCGGAAGTAGTTTGCGTATTACAGGTTGAAAGTAAATGCATTCTCTTGAGAGCAATTAAATTTAACGTCGGGATAGTAAGACTTCAGAGCTCTGGTTAACTGTTACGCAAGACTGAAAAGAGGAAATAAATACTGCAAAAATACATTTCAAAGTACAGTTTCAATTATAATAAACACTGTATGCTAAAAGTTATTTTTAAAAATAACATTGCATAAAAATTATAAGGGCTCAAAGATATGAGGTCGTAGAGATACATACACATACATGTATAAATATGTATAGGTATATATATATATATATATATATATATATATATATATATATATATATATGATAATATGTGTGTACATATGTATATATGCATTTACAGACATATACAGTATCTCACAAAAGTGAGTACACCCCTCACATTTTTGTAAATATTTTATTATATCTTTTCATGTGACAACACTGAAGAAATTACACTTTACTACAATGTAAAGTAGTGAGTGTACAGCCTGTATAACAGTGTAAATTTGCTGTCCTCTCAAAATAACTCAACACACAGCCATTAATGTCAAAACAGTTGGCAATAAAAGTGAGTACACCCCTAAGTGGAAATGTCTAAATTGGGCCCAATTAGCCATTTTTCCTCCCTGGTGTCATGTGACTCGTTAGTGTTTTAAGGTCTCAGATGTAAATGGGGAGCAGGTGTGTTAAATTTGGTGTTATCTCTCTCACACTCTCTCATACTGGTCACTGGAAGTTCAACATGGCACCTCATTGCAAAGAACTCTCTGAGGATCTGAAAAAAAGAATTGTTGTTCTACATAAAGATGACCTAGGCTATAAGAAGATTGCCAAGACCCTGAAACTGAGCTGCAGCATGGTGGGCAAGACCATACAGTGGTTTCACAGGACAGGTTCCACTCAGAACATGCTTTGCCATGGTCGACCAAAGAAGTTGAGTGCATGTGCTCAGTGTCATATCCAGAGGTTGTCTTTGGGAAATAGACATATGAATGCCGCCAGCATTGCTGCAGATGTTGGAGGGGTGGGGGGTCAGCACTCAGACCATATGCCACACACTGTATCAAATTGGTCTACATGGCTGTCGTCCAAGAAGGAAGCCTTTTCTAAAAATGATGCACAAGAAAGCCTGCAAACAGTTTGCTGAGGACAAGCAGACTAAGGACATGGATTACTGGAACCATGTCCTGTGGTCCAATGAGACCAAGATAAACTTATTTGGTTCAGATGGTGTCAAGCATGTGTGGCGGCAACCAGGTAAGGAGTACAAAGACAAGTATGTCTTGCCTACAGTCAAGCATGGTGGTGGGAGTGTCATGGTCTAGGCCTGCATGAGTGCTGCTGGCACTGGGGAGCTACAGCTCATTGAGGGAACCATGAATGCCAACATGTACTGGGACATACTGAAGCAGAGCATGATCCCCTCCCTTTGGAGTCTGGGCCGCAGGGCAGTATTCCAATATTATAATGACCCCAAACACACCTCCAAGATGACCACTGCCTTGCTAAAGAAGCTGAGGGTAAAGGTAATGGACTGGCCAAGCATGTCTCTTGACCTAAACCCTATTGAGCATCTGTGGGGCATCCTCAAATGGAAGGTGGGGAAGCGCTCCGTGATGTCATCATGGAGGAGTGGAAGAGGACTCCAGTGGCAACCTGTGAAGCTCTGGTGAACTCCATGCCCAAGAGGGTTAAGGCAGTGCTGCAAAATAATGGTGGCCACACAAAATATTGACACTTTGGGCCCAATTTGGACATTTTCACTTAGGGGTGTACTCACTTTTGTTGCCAACGGTTTAGACATTAATGGCTGTGTGTTGAGTTATTTTGAGGGGACAGCAAATTTACACTATTTTACAGGCTGTACATTCACTACTTTACATTGTAGCAAAGTGTAATTTCTTCAGTGTTGTCACATGAAAAGATATAATAAAATATTTACAAAAATGTGAGGGGTGTACTCACTTTTGTGAGATACTGTGTATATATATATATATATATATATATATATATATATATATATATATATATATATATATATAAACACATACATACATATGTGTAAATGAGTATTTTGACCACATCATCCTCTTTATGCATGTTGTCTTACTCCAAGCTGTATAGGCTCGAAAGCCTACTACCAATTAAGCATATTAGGTGATGTGCATCTCTGTAATGAGAAGGGGTGTGGTCTAATGACATCAACACCCTATATCAGGTGTGCATAATTATTAGGCAACTTCCTTTCCTTTGGCAAAATGGGTCAAAAGAAGGACTTGACAGGCTCAGAAAAGTAAAAAATAGTGAGATATCTTGCAGAGGGATGCAGCACTCTTAAAATTGCAAAGCTTCTGAAGCGTGATCATCGAACAATCAAGCGTTTCATTCAAAATAGTCAACAGGGTCGCAAGAAGCGTGTGGAAAAACCAAGGCGCAAAATAACTGCCCATGAACTGAGAAAAGTCAAGCGTGCAGCTGCCAAGATGCCATTTTCCACCAGTTTGGCCATATTTCAGAGCTGCAACATCACTGGAGTGCCCAAAAGCACAAGGTGTGCAATACTCAGAGACATGGCCAAGGTAAGAAAGGCTGAAAGACGACCACCACTGAACAAGACACACAAGCTGAAACGTCAAGACTGGGCCAAGAAATATCTCAAGACTGATTTTTCTAAGGTTTTATGGACTGATGAAATGAGAGTGAGTCTTGATGGGCCAGATGAATGGGCCCGTGGCTGGATTGGTAAAGGGCAGAGAGCTCCAGTCCGACTCAGACGCCAGCAAGGTGGAGGTGGAGTACTGGTTTGGGCTGGTATCATCAAAGATGAGCTTGTGGGGCCTTTTCGGGTTGAGGATGGAGTCAAGCTCAACTCCCAGTCCTACTGCCAGTTTCTGGAAGACACCTTCTTCAAGCAGTGGTACAGGAAGAAGTCTGCATCCTTCAAGAAAAACATGATTTTCATGCAGGACAATGCTCCATCACACGCGTCCAAGTACTCCACAGCGTGGCTGGCAAGAAAGGGTATAAAAGAAGAAAATCTAATGACATGGCCTCCTTGTTCACCTGATCTGAACCCCATTGAGAACCTGTGGTCCATCATCAAATGTGAGATTTACAAGGAGGGAAAACAGTACACCTCTCTGAACAGTGTCTGGGAGGCTGTGGTTGCTGCTGCACGCAATGTTGATGGTGAACAGATCAAAACACTGACAGAATCCATGGATGGCAGGCTTTTGAGTGTCCTTGCAAAGAAAGGTGGCTATATTGGTCACTGATTTGTTTTTGTTTTGTTTTTGAATGTCAGAAATGTATATTTGTGAATGTTGAGATGTTATATTGGTTTCACTGGTAAAAAATAAATAATTGAAATGGGTATATATTTGTTTTTTGTTAAGTTGCCTAATAATTATGCACAGTAATAGTCACCTGCACACACAGATATCCCCCTAAAATAGCTAAAACTAAAAACAAACTAAAAACTACTTCCAAAAATATTCAGCTTTGATATTAATGAGTTTTTTGGGTTCATTGAGAACATGGTTGTTGTTCAATAATAAAATTAATCCTCAAAAATACAACTTGCCTAATAATTCTGCACTCCCTGTATAAGTGCATTGGAGCCCTTTGCAGTCAAATACCCTATACACATGTCAAATCATATTTATGCAATATTCATATTTCATAAAGTGTTTAAAGTAATGGTAAATCCTAGCATTTGTTAAATGCTAGGATTTACCATTGGAACAAATAAAGGGGAGTTTCAGTCATGACGTATAAAATACTTTGTGCTGAAAGCTCCTTTATTTGTTTGCAGCATTGGCTGCACTGAGCTGCTAAGGCAGACCACTGCAGAACGATATTTGGCTGAGAGGTGACGTTTCCATCTCTTAGCTAATAGCCAAGCGGGAAATCCGGCTTGGCACCAGCTTGCGCCAGATTTCACGCATGGCTATTGGCTAAGAGGTGGAAACGTCACCTCGCAGCCAAATAGCGTTCTGCCGTGGACTGCCTTAGCAGCTCAGTGCGGCGAACACTGTAAACAATTAAAGGAGCTTTCAGCATGAAGTATTTTATACTTTATGGCTGAAAGTCCCCTTTATTTGTTCCAAAGGTAAATCCAAGTGCTTCAGAAACGCTAGGTTTTACCATCACTTTAATTGTGTATTTACTGTATATTTTTTACATTTCAATGTTCTTCACCTGAGGGATAGATATATATTTTACATTAAAAAACACACACACACACACACACACATATATATATATATATATATATATATATATATAAAAAAATATTTATTTATGAATAAATAGAATATATTCTGCTATGTGAAGAACATTGGAATGTGAAATATTAATATTTTATGACAGGTTAGCTTGAGAAAACGTAATCAGGTTTGCACGTGAGTAAGGATGTTAGATTTTTTCTACTATTCACGCTCCATTGAATTTTATGTTGAAATACGTTAATGTGGTCACACTATTTAAACTAAGGCTTTTTGCGCACGTTGGGTTAACACTTGTGCAAAAACGTTTTACTTGCAAGCCTTTGTCTAGTGGAGTTAACGCATGAGCTGGAGCAATAAATAGGGCTCCACTTGTAATCTAGCCCAAAGTGTCTCACACAGCTTTTCCCAGGATTTTCCCAGGATTTTTAAATTCAAAGATATTTGACTCCATTAGAAAACTATTTAAATACAGTTATCGTGTAGTTTCCCATTACTTTGCATTAAGTTAATATGACAGGTATAATACTTGTACATATTATTATTATTATTATTATTATTATCGGTTATTTGTAGAGCGACAACAGATTCCGCAGTGCTATAAACAAATGCGGAGTACAACAAAACAATTATATGGATCAAATGGGTAGAGGGCCCTTCCAAGAGTTGCACTGTTGTAGTCAGCTCTTAAGAAGGTGATCTACAAACAGCTGGACTCTTAGGCTTACATGCTAAGGGGGTTCAGGGGATAGCGATAGAGGAGAGGAACTGTTATAAAGAAAGGTTAGCATAGGTTGTATGCATCCCTGAACAGTAGAGTCTTTAGGGAGCGCATGAAGCTTTCAAAACTAGGGGAGAGTCTTGTGGAGTCAAATGTGACCCTGAGACATTGGGCATGCAGGGTTGGGGTAATGATGGAGTTGTCGACAGATATAGAGAGATTGGTGGTGGAGATTTTGTAAGAAGGGCAGAAAATAAGGAGCTCAGTTTTGGAGAGATTTAGCTTGAGGTAGTGAGAGGACATCCAGGAAGAGATGTGAGAAAGACAGTTAGTGATACAGGTTAGCAAGGAAGGAGATAGGTCTGGTGCAGAGAAGTAGATTTGGGTGTTGTCGGCATACAAATGATATTGGAAACCATGGGACTTTATTAGGGAACCTAGTGATGATGTGTAGAGTGAGAAGAGAAGGGGCCCGAGGACAGAGTCTTGCGGTACTCCGACAGAAAGTGGTGACGGGGAAGAGGAGGCCCCAGAGAAGGCTACACTAAAGGTACGGTTTGACAGGTAGGAAGAGAGCCACAAGAGGGCTGTGTCACAAATGCCGAAGGATTGGAGGGTTTGGAGCAAAAGAGGGTGGTCAACAGTGTCAAAGGCTGCAGACAGATCAAGGAGGATAAGCAGAGAAAAGTGGCCTTTTGATTTTGCTGTAAGTAGGTCGTTGGTAAACTTAACAATTGCTGTCTCTGTGGAGTGATGGGGACAAAATCCAGATTGCAGTGGGTCAAGGAGGGAGTTTGATGTAAGGAAATGGGATAGGCATGCATATACGAGTTTCTCTAGAAGCTTTGAGGCAAGAGGGAGGATGGAAATAGGGCGGTAGTTGGATGGGGAGGTAGGATCAAGGGAAGGTTTTTTTGAGGATAGGTGTGACTAGTGCATGTTTCAGAGATGAGGGAAATATACCGGTGCTGAGGGAGAGGTTGAAAATGTGTGTAAGTATATGGGTAATGGTAGCAGAGAGGGAGGGGAGTAGCTGTGAGGGGATAGGGTCAAGGGGACAGGTAGTGAGGTGAGAGCGCAGTATAAGTGCCAAAACTTCTTCCTCAGTAACAGAGGAGAATGAGCTAAGTTTAAGGTTATGTGGGTTGTGGTTGATTGAGAGAATTTGAGGGGGTGCGAGAATAGAATTATGTTGAGAGCTGATTTCGTTTCTGATGGAGTCGATTTTGTAGATGA
The DNA here is from genome assembly GCF_027579735.1 of Bombina bombina. NCBI lineage: Eukaryota > Metazoa > Chordata > Amphibia > Anura > Bombinatoridae > Bombina > Bombina bombina. The sequence goes on from NC_069504.1 coordinate 597,534,616, forward strand.
AGTTGCTGGCAAAGTCTTGAGCAAACAGAAAAGTTGTATTAGGAGGTGGGGGAGGATGGAGAAGAGTATTGAAAGTGGAGAACAGACATTTTGGGTTTGAAGAAAGATTAGAGATAAGAGTAGAGAAGTAGTGTTGCTTATGGAGATTAAGGGCAGAATAGTAGGAGTTCAAGATGAATTTGTAATGAAGAAAATCAGCTGAACTCCGAGATTTTCTCCAGTGCTGCTCAGCTGTACGGGAAAATCTGGGTAGGTACCGTGTCAGAGGAGTATGCCAGGGCTGAGGATGAGTGTGGGATTTCCGAGCTATGGTAAGAGGGGCCAGATTGTCAAGGACGGATGTAAGGGTGGAATTATAGTGTCAGATAGATTGGTCAGGGCAGGAAAAGGAGGAGAAGGATGAGAGGTGAGGTTCGAGGGAATTAGCAAGCTGTTGCTGATCTAATGACATAATGCTTCTGTGAAGTTTGGTGTGAGGAGTAGAAGGAGGGAGAGTTGTAGGGAGGGATGATATGTTGCAAGTAAGGAGATGGTGGTCAGAAAGAGGAAAGGGGGAGTTTGTGAAGTTTGACAGAGTGCATCGATAGCTAAAGATCAGGTCAAGGGAGTAACTGTCTGTGTGAGTGGGAGAATCAGTCCATTGTGACAAACCGAAAGAGGAAGTGAGTTGCAGAAGATGTTTTGCAGATGAGGCAGTGGGATTGTCAAGAGGGATGTTGAAGTCACCAAGAATGAGGGAAGGGGTGTCGGAAGAAAAGAAATAAGGTAGCCAGGCAGCCAAGTGATCTAGAAATTGAGTTGAGGAGCAAGGGGGTCGGTATATGACTGCAACACGTATAGAGAGAGGAGAGAATAAGCGAATCATGTGGTTTTGAATGAGGAAAATGTAAGGGAAGAGATGGGTTGTATTTGTTTAAAGGTGCAATGAGAGGAAAGTAAAATACCTACACCACCACCTTGTCTATTACCAGACCTAGGAGTGTGGCTGAAGTGGAGACCCCCATGTGACAGAGCAGCAGTGGATGCTGTGTCAAGGGAAGAGAGCCAGGTTTCTGTTAGGGCCAGAAGGTTGAGGGAGCGAGAGATAAAGAGGTCATGTATAGAAGTGAACTTGTTGCAAACAGAGCGAAAGTTTTAGAGTGCACAAGTGAAAAGGGTAGTGGCTTTTGATGCAAGAGGAATGTGAGTAAGGTTGGCAGAGTTTTGTTTTCTGAGTCTATGGGACGGTACACATAGATGTGCATGGCTACATATATTAAAAAAGGCTATAGGAATGCACTTTTATGATTTCAATGAGGTGCTAAGAGATTTAAAAATGTAATTTATAAGTACCTCCTTTATACTTGTTGAGGAGAACAATCATCTTTTTTTCTATTGACAAATATGTTGCGGATAAGTTCCCAGTTCCATTTAACTTTACACTTTTTTGAGGGGAAAATAAATTTAAAAAATTTCTCTCTCAAATCTCGTTATCTATTTTTTTTTGTTTGAAATAGTGATCTACTTCCTTCAAGCATTTAAACTGTTGATCAGTCTCAGTTTTATGCATAAACCGAAAAAGTAAAAATATAATTTGGTTTATACAATTGCAGAAATAAGATTCAAGTGAATATAACATAACCCATTGTTATAGGCTAAGTCAAAATACCTGCATTCAGCATTAAAGGGACACTGAAAACTTTGTAATTACAAGACATATCTGTTGTCTTGCTATATAGAATAGCATATTAGCATACCCCCCAACTGTCCCGATTTTCGTGGGACAGTCCCGATTTTAGGGGTCTGTCCCCCTGTCCCGGGTTGCTAGCCATCTGTCCCGATTTGCCCCAGGCATTAAAAATTGTTTTTTTTTTTTAATTTTTTTTTTTTTAAATAAATTCTGTTGGGCCCATACTAAGAAGCAGCTGGCTTTGCTCTCACAGGGTTAGATACCTGTTAAATTCCCTGTGGAAAAGGAATGGTGTGTGGGTTAAGCAGGAGTAAGAACCACGGGTAATGGTGACCTCTCTAACCTACCTCTGGTAGTGATGATGTCTAACCCTGGGGATAATACTAGCATGCCTTCAGTTTTATACAATAAGCAGTGCTAATAACAGGGTAACAAACAGTGGCAGCCGCAGACTGCCAGCTAATGTGCTTGCCAACCCCAGGACCCCATACAATGAATGTAGTGCGTGTGTCTATCTGTATCCATAACTGTGTGGGGGTATCTGTATGTATAAGTTTATGCTATGTAGTGTGTGTGTGTCTGCATGTATAAATGTAAGCTATGTAGTGTGTGTATGTGTATCTGCGTGTATAAGTGTGTATCTGCATGTATAAGTGTATGCTATATAGTGTGTGTGTGTCTGCATGTATAAGTGTATACTATGTAGTGTCTGTGTATCTGCATGTATAAGTGTATGCTGCATGTATAAGTGTATGCTATGTAATGTGTGTGTGTGTATCTGCCTGTCATGTGTAATTGTATGCTATGTAGTGTGTGTATCTTCATGTGTAAGTGTATGCTATGTAGTGTGTGTATCTGCATGTATAAGTGTATGCTATGTAGTGTGTGTGTGTATCTGCATGTGTAAGTGTATGCTATGTAGTGTGTGTGTATCTGCTTGTGTAAGTGTATGCTATGTAGTGTGCTACTGTGCATTTTTGTTGACTTTAAAGGCCAGAATTTAGAATATTAATGGGGAATGCAGAGAGCAGTTTTAAAGAATTTATTATTAAATGTCCAATTAAGATAAAAATATTTAGCAATGTCTTTGCAAAGGATAATTAAATACATAGCTCACATAGCCATACCAGTGGTTTGAGCTTGTTTTTGATTTGCTGCCTAAGTGTATTAAAATCTATGGCCTAGATTTGGAGTTTGGCGGTAGATGGGTTGTTAACGCTATGCAGGCTTTTTTCTGGCCGCACCATAAAATTAACTCTGGTATCGAGAGTCCAAAAAAATGCTGCGTTAGGCTCCAAAAAAGGAGCGTAGAGCATTTTTACCGCAAATGCAACTCTCGATACCAGAGTTGCTTACGGACGCGGCCAGCCTCAAAAACGTGCTCGTGCACGATTCCCCCATAGGAAACAATGGGGCTGTTTGAGCTGAAAAAAAACCTAACACCTGCAAAAAAGCCGCGTTCAGCTCCTAACGCAGCCCCATTGTTTCCTATGGGGAAACACTTCCTACGTCTGCACTTAACACCCTAACATGTACCCCGAGTCTAAACACCCCTAACCTTACACTTATTAACCCCTATTCTGCCGCCCCCCCTATCGCTGACACCTGCATTATATTATTAACCCCTAATCTGCCGCTCCGTAAACCGCCGCAACTTACATTATCCCTATGTACCCCTAATCTGCTGCCCCTAACACCGCCGACCCCTATATTATATTTATTAACCCCTAATCTGCCCCCCTCAACGTCGCCTCCACCTGCCTACACTTATTAACCCCTAATCTGCCGAGCGGACCGCACCGCTACTATAATAAATTTATTAACCCCTAATCCGCCTCACTAACCCTATCATAAATAGTATTAACCCCTAATCTGCCCTCCCTAACATCGCCGACACCTAACTTCAATTATTAACCCCTAATCTGACGACTGGAGCTCACCGCTACTATAATAAATGGATTAACCCCTAAAGCTAAGTCTAACCCTAACACTAACACCCCCCTAAGTTAAATATAATTTACATCTAACTAAATTAATTAACTCTTATTAAATAAATTATTCCTATTTAAAGCTAAATACTTACCTGTAAAATACATCCTAATATAGCTACAATATAAATTATAATTATATTATAGCTATTTTAGGATTAATATTTATTTTACAGGCAACTTTGTAATTATTTTAACCAGGTACAATAGCTATTAAATAGTTAAGAACGATTTAATAGTTACCTAGTTAAAATAATAACAAAATTACCTGTAAAATAAATCCTAACCTAAGTTATAATTAAACCTAACACTACTCTATCAATAAATTAATTAAATAAACTACCTACAATTACCTACAATAAAACCTAACACTACACTATCAATAAATAAATTAAATACAATTCCTACAAATAACTACAATTACATAAACTAACTAAAGTACAAAAAATAAAAAAGAACTAAGTTACAAAAAATAAAAAAATATTTACAAACATAAGAAAAATATTACAACAATTTTAAACTAATTACACCTACTCTAAGCCCCCTAATAAAATAACAAAGACCCCCAAAATAAAAAAATGCCCTACCCTATTCTAAATTAATAAAGTTAAAAGCTCTTTTACCTTACCAGCCCTGAACAGGGCCCTTTGCGGGGCATGCCCCAAGAAAATCAGCTCTTTTGCCTGTAAAAAAAAACATACAATACCCCCCCCCAACATTACAACCCACCACCCACATACCCCTAATCTAACCCAAACCCCCCTTAAATAAACCTAACACTAAGCCCCTGAAGATCTTCCTACCTTGTCTTCACCTCTACAGGTATCACCGATCCGTCCTGGCATCCGGTGCTGAAGAGGTCCAGAAGAGGCTCCAAAGTCTTCCTCCTATCCGGCAAGAAGAGGACATCCGGACCGGCAAACATCTTCATCCAAGCGGCATCTTCGATCTTCTTCCATCCAGTGCGGAGCGGGTCCATGTTGAAGCAGCCGACGCGGATCCATCCTCTTCTTTCGGCGTCTCCCGACGAATGACGGTTCCTTTAAGGGACGTCATCCAAGATGGCGTCCCTCGAATTCCGATTGGCTGATAGGATTCTATCAGCCAATCGGAATTAAGGTAGGAATATTCTGATTGGCTGATGGAATCAGCCAATCAGAATCAAGTTCAATCCGCCAATCAGTTCAATCTGTTCCGATCAGCCAATAGAATGCGAGCTCAATCTGATTGGCTGATTGGATCAGCCAATCGGATTGAACTTGATTCTGATTGGCTGATTCCATCAGCCAATCAGAATATTCCTACCTTAATTCCGATTGGCTGATAGAATCCTATCAGCCAATCGGAATTCGAGGGACGCCATCTTGGATGACGTCCCTTAAAGGAACCGTCATTCGTCGGGAGACGCCGAAAGAAGAGGATGGATCCGCGTCGGCTGCTTCAACATGGACCCGCTCCGCACCGGATGGAAGAAGATCGAAGATGACGCTTGGATGAAGATGTTTGCCGGTCCGGATGTCCTCTTCTTGCCGGATAGGAGGAAGACTTTGGAGCCTCTTCTGGACCTCTTCAGCACCGGATGCCAGGACGGATCGGTGATACCTGTAGAGGTGAAGACAAGGTAGGAAGATCTTCAGGGGCTTAGTGTTAGGTTTATTTAAGGGGGGTTTGGGTTAGATTAGGGGTATGTGGGTGGTGGGTTGTAATGTTGGGGGGGGGGGTATTGTATGTTTTTTTTTACAGGCAAAAGAGCTGATTTTCTTGGGGCATGCCCCGCAAAGGGCCCTGTTCAGGGCTGGTAAGGTAAAAGAGCTTTTAACTTTATTAATTTAGAATAGGGTAGGGCATTTTTTTATTTTGGGGGTCTTTGTTATTTTATTAGGGGGCTTAGAGTAGGTGTAATTAGTTTAAAATTGTTGTAATATTTTTCTTATGTTTGTCAATATTTTTTTATTTTTTGTAACTTAGTTCTTTTTTATTTTTTGTACTTTAGTTAGTTTATGTAATTGTAGTTATTTGTAGGAATTGTATTTAATTTATTTATTGATAGTGTAGTGTTAGGTTTTATTGTAGGTAATTGTAGGTAGTTTATTTAATTAATTTATTGATAGGGTAGTGTTAGGTTTAATTATAACTTAGGTTAGGATTTATTTTACAGGTAATTTTGTTATTATTTTAACTAGGTAACTATTAAATCGTTCTTAACTATTTAATAGCTATTGTACCTGGTTAAAATAATTACAAAGTTGCCTGTAAAATAAATATTAATCCTAAAATAGCTATAATATAATTATAATTTATATTGTAGCTATATTAGGATGTATTTCACAGGTAAGTATTTAGCTTTAAATAGGAATAATTTATTTAATAAGAGTTAATTAATTTCGTTAGATGTAAATTATATTTAATTTAGGGGGGTGTTAGTGTTAGGGTTAGACTTAGCTTTAGGGGTTAATCCATTTATTATAGTAGCGGTGAGCTCCGGTCGTCAGATTAGGGGTTAATAATTGAAGTTAGGTGTCGGCGATGTTAGGGAGGGCAGATTAGGGGTTAATACTATTTATGATAGGGTTAGTGAGGCGGATTAGGGGTTAATAACTTTATTATAGTAGCGCTCAGGTCCGCTCGGCAGATTAGGGGTTAATAAGTGTAGGCAGGTGTCGGCGACGTTGAGGGGGGCAGATTAGGGGTTAATAAATATAATATAGGGGTCGGCGGTGTTAGGGGCAGCAGATTAGGGGTACATAAGGATAACGTAGGTGGCGGCGCTTTGCGGTCGGCAGATTAGGGGTTAATTATTGTAAGTAGCTGGCGGCGACGTTGTGGGGGGCAGGTTAGGGGTTAATAAATATAATACAGGGGTCGGCGGGGTTAGGGGCAGCAGATTAGGGGTACATAAGTATAACGTAGGTGGCGGTCGGCAGATTAGGGGTTAAACAATTTTAATCGAGTTGCGGCGATGTGGGGGGACCTCAGTTTAGGGGTACATAGGTAGTTTATGGGTGTTAGTGTACTTTAGGGTACAGTAGTTAAGAGCTTTATGAACCGGCATTAGCCCAGAAAGCTCTTAACTCCTGCTTTTTTTCTGCGGCTGGAGTTTTGTCGTTAGAGCTCTAACGCTCACTTCAGAAACGACTCTAAATACCGGCGTTAGGAAGATCCCATTGAAAAGATAGGATACGTAATTTACGTAAGGGGATCTGCGGTATGGAAAAGTCGCGGCTGAAAAGTGAGCGTTAGACCCTATTTTGAGTGACTCCAAATACCGGCGGTAGCCTAAAACCAGCGTTAGGAGCCTCTAACGCTGGTTTTCACGGCTACCGCCAAACTCTAAATCTAGGCCTTAGACTTTATTTAGAATTTTATTTATATTACTTTGGTCTTATGATTTTTTAAGCCCCGCCCACCACATTTCAATTTTTTTGCCGCGGGGGGTGGGGGGTGGTGGGGTGTGTGTAACTCTTTTGAATTTTGAAATTTTGGGAGGTATGTATTTGCCATGTCTAAACATTTTAAAAACATATTAACATCTTGTATGCTGCAGTTGTTTTTCAATAGACACTCGCTTTATCTGAGTAACCAATGCAGGTTTGCTTCTGTAGAAAGCAAGCCATGGTCATTATGTTAGTATAAATATTACAAATGGTTTTATAGTTGTTATCTGCTGAAGCTGATTAGGGTACGATATTTAGCAGGGTTAGCATTGAGAAGTCTGCAGTGTGCACTTCCTGTTTTCCTGTGAGAATTAAAAAAACAAAAACCCAGGACCGTGTCGAGGTCTCTTCCTCCCTAGGTCCCTACCTACAGCCCTTGTAGGTAGCATGAATTGTGTGGCTGTAGGTAGGGACCCAGGGACGAAGAGACCTTGACGCAATCCTGGACTTAAAACCATTTGGCCAAATGCTGTAACTAACTCTTTTATTTCTGCTTTGATCCAACTGTGTGCTTGCAAGAGAGTGCCAAACTTTCTATGTGTTTCTTTTGTTAATAATTTTGTTTTGGAACTTTCCCTATAGAGTTTGCACACAGGGTGGTCTGGGGTTAACTACCTGATGGGAGCTTTACAGCTGCCTGTGAGTGCTGGTGAATACCCAGGACTGTGAGTTTTGTAGTGACATGGGATGTGTAGCGACTAGCGAGTCCAGTTTGAGAGTGCAGTCCATTTCTGTGTTTTTAGCACAAATAAATAATACAGAAATACTGAATAGAATAGGAAGTTTAGACTACTGCAGAATGTAAGCAGACTGAATGGAAAGTCACATTTAATTAGTGATTGTGTGTGATGTCATAAGGAAAGGCAGTAGCTAGTATCAGTAGTGGCAGTAGAGGCAATGGCCTAGATTCTTTTAAACTTGTTTGAGAAATGAATATCTTGCTGAAAACAAGTAAGGAGTTCATAAAGATCTGTACCCGCCCCCTGTCAGATCAGCAAGTGTAGATATCATCTCCATTAACAATCATTGGAGCTCCTTCTATCTTGTAAATGTTAACTTCCTGCAGCTTAGAATAATAAAAAAAAAAATCAAACCCAGTACTCTCTATAAAACAGTCCACTCTAACATATGCACAAAAGAAAACTTGTAAAAAAAATTAGATGAAAAACAAGACTACCCATAGCGAGACATGACTAGGGTTGCCACCCGCCCCGGTATCACTGGGACAGTCCCGGTCTGACCCTCTATGTCCTGTGTCCTGGAACTACCCTTAAATGCCCCGGGCTAAGAGCTCTCCTGGCGCAGCAGTAAGCAGAGATTTTTAAAAAATTAGCTGGCCAGGGGAGCTCTTAGCCCAGGGTTACTAAACTACCAGGTAGTTGGAGTATTGAGCAGAGACGGAGGATGGTGTGGGAGGGGGGAAGAAGGTCGAGGAGGGGATTCGTCACATCCTGCTGAGTCTCTGAGAGCGGCAGAGTCAGAGAGAGGTCAGGCGTTGGTGCGGCGGGCTGGCTGCGGCTGCAAGGGACGACCATCTTCTCAGTAAGTAAACTCCAAGTGAACACCCCTGTAATACAAGTTACAACTGATCCTGATATCTGGTCCTGCTCCTCGACTGTCCCCAGTACTTCTGCATTGCTTTATATCAACAACATTTGTCCATTAGCCCAGAAACGTTGTCATCGTCAACATCATTCTTATACCTAGTTCTTGCATCTCATACAATCATCCCTGCACCTATAATGCCTGTACCTACCTAAATGTGTGCCCCTTTAACTCATTATGTACACTTTATTGCCATTATTTTAATAATATTTTTAAGCATTGGCAAACCGCCCTGAGAGCCGTGACGTGACTGTTCTCTGCTGTACACATTGGTTTTCCTGTGCTTCATTCATTTGCAATTCTGCACTACTTTATAGGGGCAATGGGTAGCTTAGGTTTTTTTAGAGTTAGGTTTTTTTATTTTGGGGGGTTGGTTGGGTGGTGGGTTTTACTGTATTTATATTGTATTTATTTACAGGTAAAAGAGCTGTTTTACTTAGGGCAATTCCCTACAAAAGGCCCTTTAAGGGCTATTGGTAGTTTATTGTAGGCTAGGTGGTGTTTTTATTTTGTTGTTTTTTTTAATTTTTTTATTATTTTTTGTAAACTTCGTGTTTTTTATTTTTCGTAATTTAGTGTTTATTATTTTTTGTAATTTTTAGATTTTTTTTTCGTAGTGTTAGTTTTTTTTTAAATTTGTAATTTAGATTTTTTAATTGGTAGTTTTTTTTATTTTATTAGAATATTTATGTGAGGTTAATTTGTAGTTTAAACTTAAAGCGGTGGATTAGGGGTTTATAGCTATATTATAGTGTCAGCGATGTCGGGCGGCGGATTAGGGGTTATTAGGTTTATATAATAGTCGCAATGTGGGTGGCAGATTAAGGGTTAATACGTTTTAAATAGTGTTTGCGATGTGGGAGGGTGGCGGTTTAGGGGTTAATAGGTAGTTTATGGGTGTTTGCGTACTTTGGAACAGTTTAGTTATGAGTTTTGTGAAACATTTTTGTTGCGGAAAACTCATAACTACTGGTCTCAGATGGCGGTATGGATCGTGTTGGTATAGAGCATAACGCAAGCATTTTAGCCTGAACGCACAACCTGTAATACCGGCGCTATGAAAATCCCATCCAAAAACGTCATTTTTTTGAGTGCGGAATGGACTTTGCGTTACAGGCTAAAATGCTTGCGGTATAGCAATACCGACATGATTTGTAATATGCGTTACTGGCCATTATGCTAGAATTGCCATTTTTTTAAAAGCCATAACGCAAAACTCGTAATCTACCTGATTGTTTGCTGATTCTTCTTGTGTACCTGTGTGTTGTTACTAAACCTTTGCCTGTTTACTTGATCTGCCATTTTATGATGATTCTTCTTGTGTATCTGTCTGCTGTTACCAAACCCTTGCCTGCTTGACTTTCCTCTATCTTGTGTTTTGGATGGGAAGGCATTTCACCCCTGAACTAAACTTACTTCTGTCTTCTTGACTTTCTGCTTCTTGACTGATTCAAACTGATTTGTATGCATTACCTTGTCCTGGTAGACAACTCTCCTACCTAGTATGCTGTACCAAGTATTAGACATGTGCAATGCAAAACATTTAGTTTTGTTTTCATTAGTTAAATAAATAATTTCGTTTCTGCAAATTAGTTTAGTTAAGTTTAAAAAAAAAAAAATTGTTTCAGCAAATTAGTTATGTTAAGTTAAATTGTTTCTTCGGATCCGTTGTTTTTTTCTGATCCATTCTTTAATCATATTCATTATTCTATTCTGAAGTTTAGAATAGAATAATGCATATGAATAAAGAATGGATCAGAAAAAACAAAAGGATCCGAAAAAACGATTTAACTTAACATAACTAATATGCTGGCGATTGCCGAAACAAAATTATCTAAAATAGCCGCGGCCACCCACATTGCTGACACTAAATAAAGCTATTAACCCCTAAACCACCTCCCCCCCACCTCGCCAACATTACCTTAACCTATTAATCCCTATACCGCCGACCCACATCGCAACACTAAATGAAGCTATTAACCCCTAAACCGCCATTCCCCGACATTGCCGACACTAGCTAAACCTATTAACCCCTAAACCGCAGTTCCCCGACATCACCGACACTAACTAAAACACTAAATAAACCTATTAACCCCTAAACCGCCGTTCCCAAACATCGCCAACACTAACTAAAACTATTAACCCCTAAACCGCAGTTCTCCAACATCGCTGACACTAACTAAACTAACCCTTAAATCGCAGCTCCCCAACATCGCTGACACTAACAAAACCTATTAACCCATAAACCACCGTACACCCACATCGCAAACACTAACTAAAACACTAAATAAACCTATTAACTCCTAAACCACCGCCCCCCCATCGCAACAACCTAAATTAAATTAACCGCTAAACCTAACACCCCCTAACTTTAACATAATTAAAATAGATCTAAATTAAAGTTACAATTATTAACTAACTACCTATTTAAAAATAAATACAAACTTACCTGTGAAATAAAAATAAAACCTTAGCTTACACTAATAAAACCTAACATTACTAAAAATAAAAACCCTAAGATTACTAAAAATTTAAAAATTTAGGATTACTAAAATTTTTTAACTTCAATTACAAAAAATAACAAGCGAAATTATCCAAAAAAATTAAAATAATTCCTATTCTAATACCCAGTTTAAAAAACAAAAACCCAGCCCAAAATAAAAAAAACTAATCTATAATAAACTACCAAGGGCCCTTAAAAGGGCCTTTTGTAGGGCATTGCCCTAAAGTTAACAGCTCTTTTGCTAAAAAATTACAACAAACAACCCCTAGCATTACAAACGCCCCACCCCCAAACCCACAAAATAAAAAAAAAAACTATATAAAAAAAACCTAATCTACCCATTGCCCTGAAAAGTGCATTTGTAGGGGCATTGCCCTTAAAAGGGCATTCAGCTGTTTTTCGGCCCATAAAAATAAAAAAGCCCTAATCTAAAAATAATAACACCCAAAAAACAAACCAAAAAAACCTAACACTAACCCCAAAATCGGTACTCACAGTTGCTGAAGTCCTGCGAAAGATCTTCATCCCAGCGGCAAAGCATCTTCATCCAGGCGACTCAATCTTCATCCATCGCGGGATTGGCATCTTCTTCATCCCTGCGGAGGCGGAGCGGTCGATGCACGGAGGCGGAGGTCCAGACGGAGGTCCAGGCAGAGGTCTATCGGTCCAACATGGAGGTCCTCTTCATACGATCATCTGCGCACACTGAGGATTCAATGCAAGGTACCCCTTTATTTTGGGGTACCGTTGCATTCCTATTAGCTGAAAAATTAACTGATTTGAACAGCCAATAGGATTTAAGCAGCTCTCATTCCTATTGGCTGATTCAAATCAGGGGGCCATTTAGTGTTGGACACTGTCATGGTTAATTGAGCTTGGACTTGGTTCCTTGCTAAGGTTGAAAGTTTTTGGCAGCAGAGGTTAGAAGCTCAGAGTCAACAAGCTGTAATACAGAGAGCTGTCACTAAATAATTGCTATGTGGAGCTGATCAGGATGCTAAAATTCAGCTGCTATGAGAAATATGATGTTTCTCATAACTGTGACTTTCATAGTCATTAGAGTATTTTATTTTTCATGGGACTAAATAATATATCCAGCTCCTAATTAGATAACACTGAGGTGGTGTCTTAGGTGCTGAGTTAATTAACAGACTAAAACAAGATTAGATTTGGGAATTTTGACAGTAAAACCCTTCAAAGGGACATCAGTTTCTGGTTCCCTATAGCCTGGGTAGCAAATTATCTGTCAGTACATAAATGTATAAACAATATTTTCACTTGCTATTTTGCTCAAAACCACACAGAATCACTTCATTGTCCTGTAAAAAGTGTCCTTTTATAGCTAGCATTCACTTCCCTTCTTCCAAAAAGTATTATATAGATGATCTAAGTCACTTAAATTCAGTACAGTTAAATTTAGTTCTCCTGGCTGAGCTCAGCCATATCCCTTCATGAGGTATATGGGGGTATATTGCCTTAGGGTCCTACTACAAAGAAACAAAGCTTTCTTTCCATTGGGGGCCTTTAATAGGAATAGAATAAAAATAATTGTCTGCAGTCACATTAATTACCGCTTCCCTTTTCCTGTAGAATAAAATAAAATCTTGAGAATGTGCATCTGTGTGTGCATTTAAGTTTGTATGCATGCAGATAAGTGTGTCTTTGCATTTGAATGTACTTGTTTGCTTACAAGTGTGTATGTGTGCTTGTGTGTGTGTGTGTGCATGCATGTGTGTGAGTGCATGTTTGTGTGTACGTGCGTGTGTGCATGCATGTGTGAGTGCATGTGCATGTATGTGTGCGAGTGGATGTTTGTGTGTATACGTGTGTGCATGCATATATGTGTGTGCATGTGCATGCATGTGCACAATTGCATGTTTGTGAGTGCGTGCATGCGTGTAATCTAGTCCTCCCAAAATTCTTGTCCAGTACCTTAGTTAGAAACTACAGATACTCAAAATAACGTTCTATTTTTAAGTATTGCTAAGCTGTTCAAAAACAATTACAACCACACAAAACACAGTAAATGTAAATGTAAGTAATTGTAAAATATGTGCTTGTTTTGTTATTGAAAAGTAGTCTCAGTGGATAAAACAAAAGGCTGACGGGGGCGGAGCTAACCGCCACAGAGGAAAGCTGCACTGTGATAGAGCTCCAGCACAAAAGTGGAAAAAAACCTTCTTAAACCTCATATTATTGACTGTGGATAGAGGTAAACAGCAGTAAACTCAAGCAGGACACAAGCTCAAACAGCATAGGACTGGAATTTGACTTCCAGAGCCGAAAAGAAATCATCCGGTGCAGGCACTTGCAGAGCTTAATCAGGAAAGACCGCTGCTGCGGCCTACATCGGAACCTGAGGTAGAAGCTAAACAATTTATAAAAACATAAGATAGAAGAGCACACCCCGGACTATAGTACACACAAAACAGGAGTTTTTGAACATACTGGGGAGACTGAGCCTGCAGGGCAAGAGAGGTGGGAAATCGCCATCTTTAAATACAAATATACTAAAATACTCCAGCAGAGACCCAGCAACCCTTACATTTTACATCTGTCTCCCAAGGACAGTAACATCCAGTGTTAATTTTGACAGCAAATTTCGATTTAGTCTTAGTTTTAGTCTTTTGACTAAAATGCCATTTTAGTTTTAGTCGTATTTTAGTCATCTGAATTGTTTTAGTTTTAGTCTAGTTTTAGTCAACTGAATCTCCAGTAGATTTTAGTCGACTAAAATCTAAGGGGTTTAGTTTAAGTGTAATGCATTATTTTAGCATTTCTCTATAATTTGCAAACTGATTATATACTCCAGGAGTAAACATAACACCTGTTAATATTTATGGTATTAAGGTTTAAACATGCAATACCGACACAGATTTAGCCGTTGTGATATGTAACATCTTTATTAAACTTAAAATTAAATAAAACCAAGTTTCATAAACAAACAGAAGTGCAACTTTAAAATATAAAAAAACTGTAAACTGTAAACTGTATTGGCTGTATTGAACATATTACCCAGTATAAAAACTTTAACAGTTCTCTGTTAATAATTAAAACAAGTATCAAGTAACTCAACACAACAACAAGTTTCTGCATCTAGCACAGGCACAGCATAACTTAAACTCATACTCGTGGGTTATGTTTATTTCTATAGGAAGAATCAATTGATTGTTCACAGATTCGAAAAATTTTCAGCAACGATATTAGCACTGCTCTAGAACTTCCAAACTCATTATATTACTCCTTGAGTAAAGGTTTATTAACCTGTTTTTATTTATGGTATTAAGGTTTGAACATGCAATACAGACTTAACAGATGTAACTGTCGTTGTATATAACGTCTTTATTTAATTTAAAATGTATTAAAATTAAGTTTCAAAAATTTGACAAAAGAGCAGTAATTAGATATAGATTGATTATAACACCTTTCATAAAATGTTTTTGCCAGCAAATTTTGATTTAGTTTTAGTCATAGTCCTTTGACTAAAATGTCATTTTCCTTTAGTTTTAGTCATAGTCTTTTGACTAAAATACCATTTTAGTTTTAGTTGTATTTTAGTCATCAGAATTTCTTTAGTTTTATACTCATTTTAGTCTAGTTTTAGTCTACGAAATTAACACTGGTAACAGCAGTTCAGCTGCAAATATTGCAAGGTTAGCACACAAGTATACGAGAACAGCATTGCAGCCCCATGAAAATTATCTCATCAAGGCACACAACATTACTCTCATAACCCTACTCAAGGTTGCAAAGGCCATAGGTGGGAAGTTAAGTGAGAAAACGCTGATTGAGGATAATTAACTCTTGAGAGTTTGACTTACCACTTACGATATTCAGAAAATACATCTACTTGACCTCACAGACATAACTTTTATCTTCATAAGGCTCTCCATTATGCCTTAAGCAGTGAAACAGAGGAATTGCTTTGATGATATGTAAAGATTAATCAAAAGGTATACTTTCCACTCTGCATCTGCATGATATAATTTCATAACCCTGAGGACCCTGTCAGACACCATAGGCAAATCCACCTATCCAGCATTGTTATTATACCTGGGAACACTATCCTTGCAAACATGAAGAATAGATTCCAGACAGTCAAGGACTGCTTGTCCTGCTCTCAGCTCAAACAGAGGACAATGGAAGCTTCCTTGTCGCCAGTGGGTAGCCATGCAGCGGCAACACCTGAAAAGATCACTGAATCTGCTACAGCGACTACCCCAAACCAAGAATTACTAGTGCAAATAAAAGCCCTCATCCAAGAAGAGCTTAAAACAGCATTAACTGATCTGAGACAGGACATATTAGAAATAGGTGGACGCACCACAGATCTGGAGGGGAAACTTGACGAGGTGGTGGAAGAGATTCCATATATTCATAATGCACTTCAAGAACAAGCTTCACAAATCAAGAAATTGGAAGACCAACTGGAAGATCTTGAAAATAGATCTAGAAGGTCCAACCTACGCATCAGGAATCTACCTGAAAGCTATTCCAACCTTACAGTAACGCTTGAGAAAATATTTCATCAACTACTGCCTAATACTGAGCATACCTTGCTTCTGATGGACAGAGTGCATAGAGCATTATCTAAACCACCCCAAGCATCGCTGGCTAGAGACGTGATAGTTAAAATGCATTATTTCCACATCAAGGATCAGATAATTAAAGCGGCAAGATCAGTATCAGCTATCACATATGAGGGACATCATTTAAAAATATACTCTGACCTCTCGCCTACTACTTTGCAGAGGCGAAGAGAGCTGAAACCAGTTTTAAATGTCCTTACAAATATGCAGATTAAATACAGATGGAACTTCCCTTTTAAACTGGTGTTTTCCTACCATAATAGAAATTACTCTTGCTCAACTCTAGAGGAACGCAACTATATTCCACAAAAACTGAAGCTACAACCAGGGCAACCGGCTCCAGCTCCTCAACCAAAGCCGCAAAGGAAATCACTCCAGCGAGGCTGGACTCATGTTGGAAGACAGAAGAAACAAAAAAAAGATACAAGAGAGATCAGAACCATGGATTGGGCAGACCAGGATCAGGAGGACCAGTTACAGGTTACCTGAACCTAGCTCCAAAAGATTTAACTCTTGAATTGATCTGAACTTCCTATGGTTTGTTGTTGCACTTTGTTAGCAATAATTGTTATAAGATAAGGTTTGATTTATGCCAAGTTCTTATATGTTACTAACATTCCTTTCTCTCCAGATGATTCACTTGAAATGTCTAGAAGGGTCCTCCAATATTCTCCCTTATCCCCCATTTCCTCCCCACTGACCTTACCCCACCTATCCCATCCTTATACCTCAGATTATTAAGCTAACAGTTAAGGTTTTATTACTGCAGTTTCGTTACTCTATTGTAGATGTATTTGTTTGTTATTATTGTTCATTTAATTGTTATACTTAAGCAGAGGAAATTCGTCATCTCATTTATAGCCCACATTAGGAAACTCATAACCACAATATATAGTACTACACTGTCAACATATTGGTATCAATATTCATATCAATACCACACTCCAGGTAAGCATCCCAACAGTGCACACTTCTCAGGCACAGCAATGGATCCCAGGATAAATCTCATGCACACACAACCAAAGCTCTTTAGGCATAATAGCACACCTCTAGCAATACAATATCCACATTTATCCCATGGCTTCTATTAAAATAATTCCCCATAATGTACGAGGCTTACATTCTAACATTAAACGCAAAAAGGCGCTCTCAGAATACAAAGCTCAATATGCGCAAATTATAATGCTGCAAGAGACACACTTCACTAAAAATAGCACCCCTAAATATTGGGACAAATCCTTTCCGCAGCAATACCACACTGTTAGCTCTAAAAAACATAAAGGCGTCTCTATTCTTTTACATGCATCTCTAAACTTTAAGGAGGAAGAAGTAATCAAAGATAGTGATGGAAGGTATCTGTTATTCTTGGAAATATCTATGCACCTAATGAGAGACAATCCTCATTCATATCTAAAGTGAGTAAGCAATTAACTTTTTGGAAAAAATATAAAATGATCATAGGGGGAGATTTTAACCTAACTCAACAATCAAATTGACAGAACTAAAATTGTATCACAAATCACACAGAAAACTGAACCTACTCAGAAAATTCTAGGGGACTTTCTCCTAGACCATAACCTTATAGATGCATGGAGAACTATACACAAAAATGAGAGGGACTATACATCCTATTCCCCAGTACATAAAACACATTCCAAAATAGATTACATTCTACTCAGCCAAATTCTAGTCCCACTCCTAACCAATGCCAGCATACACACCTGTACGTGGTCAGATCATGCACTAGTAACAGCTACCATTCAGGGTGTAATCAACCACAACAGAACGCGAAATTGGGTCCTCAACCCTAGACTATTTGGAGACCAATTGGTTGTTCAAAAAATACACACAAAAATAGATCCCTTTATAGACGACAACAAGGGAACCACTGGGAACCCACTGTATCTATGGGGTGCTCTCAAAGCAACAATTTGAGGGGACCTAATAGAAGAGGCGTCCAAACAAGTAAGACACACAGAACACGATTAGAGACAATAAAAAAAGATATTGAAGAATTGAGGCGAAGTGAAATTAATCCTCCAAGTAGAAAAACAGCACAAATAATAAAACAAAAAAGAAAAGATCTAGATATTTTGTTAACAGAAGATGCTACTAGAGCTATCAAATTGCTAGACACTCACTACTTTGTGTACGCCAATAAGCCTGACAGAATGTTGGCAAATAAACTAAAGGAAATCACAAGGGCTACAACTGTCCCCCAATTACAAACCAACAGAGGTATAATAACTAATGACCCAATGGAAATAGCAAATCTGTTTGCAGATTTTTACCATGACCTTTATAATCTTCCTACCCACTCTAAAAAGATAAACAAGGAAGATGAATTAAATAAATTTTTGGATGATAATAAGCTTCCTACACTTGCCTCTGAAGATATAAGTACCCTAAACTCACCAATAACTTTAGCAGAGGTATTGAAAGCAATTAAAGACTTAAAACCCAATAAATCACCAGGCCCGAATGGGTACACAGGAGCATTCTACAAAACCTTTAGAGATTTAGTGGCTCCAAAATTAGTAATCATCTTTAACTCCATTATGAAAGGAGGCACAATCCCTGATGAAATGCTACTAGCAAGAATTTCAGTAATACCCAAACCAGACAAAAACAAACAGCACTGTAAGAATTATAGGCCCATCTCCCTAATTAATCAGGATATCAAATTATTTACAAAAATATTGGCTAATAGATTAAATGGCCCCCTCACAGCACTTGTTCATTCAGATCAGGTGGGATTCGTCCGGGCTAGGGAAGCACCAGACAATATTAGAAAAGTAATTGATCTGATAAATTTTACGTCCCTGGAGAGAATGCCGTCTCTGTTTCTGTCATTAGATGCAGAGAAGGCGTTCGATAGAGTAGATTGGAGTTACATGTTGGCCATGTTGAAAGACATAGGACTGAAGGGAGAGTTCCTCAATGCTATTGAATCCCTATACTCTACACCAGCAGCATATATAAGACTAGCAGGTTATCAATCCAGGAAAATAGATATTCGAAATGGTACAAGGCAAGGATGCCCCTTATCGCCACTTATATTTGCCCTCTGTATAGAGCCACTGGCTATTAAAATTAGGGACTGCCCAGATGTTACAGGTATTCCTGTAGCTCAAAAACAATACAAGATGGCATTGTTTGCGGACGATGTCATCCTAACTCTAAACTCTAAAACCTCTATTGTCCTTACCCCCTCTTTATTCCATACTTCAAAAATTTAGCACATTATGGGGCTATAAAATTAATGAGGATAAGTGTGAAGCATTAGGCCTCAATATCCCATTAACAACAAAGAAAATTCTAGAATTGAACTTCACATTTAAATGGGCAAAAAAGTTGATTAAATATTTGGGAATTAATCTTTCCTCCAATGTGCATGCCCTATACCAATATAATTATAAACCCATGCTAACACACTTAAGACATCTCATGACCAAATGGTCAAAGTATAAGATATCACTTTTAGGAAGAATAGTAACTACGAAGATGATAATTCTACCTAAGCTCCTGTACTTGTTCAGGTCATTACCCATTTCTATACCCCTTATAGAGATCGATAAACTACAGAAAGATATCCTTAGATTTATATGGAATAACAAAAGGGCCAGAATAAACAAACACATAATGACAAGACACAGAACGGGAGAAGGACTAGTCATACCACACCTGTCTTCATATTACAACGCCGCTAGAATGGCACAAACTGCTTTATGGCATCACATTACTAGTGACATACAATGGGTTCATCTAGAAGCGGACATCATTGATGTGGATGACATAGTCAAATTATTATGGATGACTAAAACACACAGGCCTCAGACAGGGAAAAATGTTATAGCTATCTCGCACACACTATTCATATGGGACAAATTGACACTGAAATATCCAATACTCAACGACAGATTGACAGCTGCACCACTACTAAATCTTAATACCTCAATAGATAAGATAGTACAAAGCAAATGGATAAATAGAGGTCTGTATAGACTAGCGGATACCTTTACTAATGGAAAATTTCTGACTAACCAGCAGTACAGAGAGTTAAATCCAACAGATGATAACACATGGTTCCACTACTTTCAATTAAGAGCCACCGTAATGGAAGCTCTAGGAAATTCACCTCCACACAATCGTACTATGTTTGGAATGATGTGTTTAACAAAAACAAGAATGAAGGGATCCATTGCTAAATTATATCTCACATTCAACATTACTAAACCCGACACTAAAACCTCTCTTATGGCTAAGTGGGAAAACGATCTAGGACAAGAATGGTCAATCCAACAATGGACTACAACACTTAGACAGGGTGCCTCTTTCTCAGTTAACGCATCTTTACAAGAAAAGTTCATAAAATCATCATTTAGATGGTATCTTTACCCCTCTAGGATTCACAAGATGGGAGGAGGGAACACTAGCCATTGTTTTAGAGGCTGTGGAGAGGAAGGTAGCTATATTCATATGTGGTGGCACTGTACCAAAATCCAACCATTTTGGAAGGAGGCAGCTACCCTGTTAAGTACAGTTTTTGAGAGAGTGATAGAGCTTCACCCCGAACATGGACTATTACATTTCGCAATGGAAGGGTATACAATTCGACAGAACAAACTCATAGCGATAATAAATACTGCAGTACGGTTGCTAAGTTCTGGAAAACAGAGCCGTCGGGTTTCTACCTGATAGAACAAAAAATAGAACATATGTATAAAATGTCTAAGGCAGCTGCGGATCTGCTCTCTAATTTAGATCACTTTATAGCAATTTGAGAACCCTGGATTATGTATTGGGAAGCCAGACAGAGATATCCACAGGTAACATGACAAGACAATCATGCTATAACCCTGTGTTACTGGTACATTTCAAACCCTTTACATATGATAATGCTAGAAACAGAAGGTCCCATTATCACATGGGAAAATGTTGATACTGGATGTAGGTATTTCATATTTACTAGAGTTTCCTAAACTGAATGATTTGAAAATTTTAGACTGTTCACTAGAATAATTTATTTTCTGTACGAGTCACTGAAGTTATGTAAAGATATGTTCATATACAATATGTTCAATTGTACTTTATAACATATGCTAATAAAAGCAATTTTCAACAAAAAAAAAAAACAAGAGGCTGACCCGACCAGGGTATGATTGGGACTTTTCCTAAGGATGCAGAATACATTTTTTCCATGTGTTAATTCCTTTAACACATCTTTGATTTTAACCCCTTCCACAATGTTCCATATGTGCCATGAAGGGACACAATAGTGAAAAAGTGTCTATGTTGCATCTAAAATTGAATATTACAAAATCTATTACAATGCTATTACAATATGTACACTCAAAATGTATAATGGAAATTGACTAATACAAGACGAGTAAGGAGATACAGCAAGTAGTTAGCACGTATTGGGCGCGATCAAATATATGGTGCAGGTTTCGGTGCAAGCATGGAAACCTGCATCGCCCGTAATTTCACCTCACACATCAGGGTACTACATATACCCCGCCGGCAGTTCATAAAGTGCCGTAAGTCAGATAAACTAGCGATGTCCAGAAATAAGTGTAAATACAAATTTCTGGAGTCGCTAGGGACTTATGGCACTTTAGAAACTGCCAGCGCTTAAGAAAAGTAAAGGAAATATCAAATTTCCCGTAAAAGTTTAACTGGCCTCCCAAAAATAAGCCAGACACGTAAAACCCCTATATCCGCAATCCCCCCTCTCACTACTAATAATAAATGTATTAACTCCTAGACCGACAACCCCCCACAACGCAATAAGTCTAATTATTAATCCCTAAACTGCCATAGCCCACACCGCAATAAACCTATTCTAGTATTAACCCCTAAACCGCCATAGCCCACATAGCCTATTAAATCTATTAACCCCTAATCTGCTGCCGCCACTATAATAAAGTTATTAACCCCTAAACCTAAGTCTAACCCTAACCCTAACACCCCCCTAACTTAATTATTATTTAAATAAATCTAAATAAATATTACTATTATTAACTAAATTATTCCTATTTAAAACTAAATACTTACCTATAAAATAAACCCTACGCTAGCTACAATATAACTAATAGTCACATTGTATCTAGCTTAAGGTTTATTTTTATTTTACAGGCAAGTTTGTATTTATTTTAACTAGGTACAATAGCTATTAAATAGTTTATAACTATTTAATAGCTACCTAGTTAAAATAATTACAAATTTACCTGTAAAATAAAACCTAACCTAAGTTACAATTACACCTAACCCTACACTATAATTAAATGAATTAAATAAATTAACTACAATTACCTAAAATTATATAGGTAAAAACAACACTAAATTACAGAAAAAAAAAAAAAATTTTTAAACTAATTACACCCAATCTAATCCCCCTAATAAAGTAAAAAAGCCCCCCAAAATAATAAAATTCCCTACCCTATACTAAATTACAAATAGCCCACCCAATCCCCCCTTAAAAAAACCTAACACTACCCCCTTGAAGATCACCCTACCTTGAGCCGTCTTCACCCAGCCGGGCAGAAGTCTTCATCCGATCTGGGCACAAGTGGTCCTCCAGCCGGGCAGAAGTCTTCATCCGATCCGGGCAGAAGAGATCCTCCATCCGGGCAGAAGTCTTCATCCAAGCAGCATCTTCTATCTTCTTCAATCCAACGAGGAGCGGCTCCATCTTGAAGACATCCGGCACGGAGCATCCTTCCTGGCCGAAGGACTGACGAATGAAGGTTCCTTTAATTGAAGTCATCCAAGATGGCGTCCCTTGAATTCCGATTGGCTGATAGGATTCTATCAGCCAATCGGAATTAAGGTAGGAAAAATCCTATTGGCTGATCCAATCAGCCAATAGGATTGAGCTCGCATTCTATTGGCTGTTCCAATCAGCCAATAGAATGGGAGCTCAATCCTATTGGCTGATTGGATCAGCCAATCGGATTGAACTTCAATCCGATTGGCTGATTGCATCAGCCAATAGGATTTTTCCTACCTTAATTCCGATTGACTGATAGAATTCTATCAGCCAATCGGAATTCAAGGGACGCCATCTTGGATGACATCATTTAAAGGAACCTTCATTCGTCGTTAGTCCGTCGGCCAGGAAGGATGCTCCGTGCCGGATGTCTTCAATATAGAGCTGCTCCTCGTCGGATGGAAGAAGATAGAAGATGCCGCTTGGATGAAGACTTCTGGCAGGATGGCGGACCTCTTCTGCCCGGATCGGATGAAGACTTCTGCCCGGATGGAGGACCACTTGTGCCCAGATCGGATGAAGACTTCTGCCCGGCTGGGTGAAGACGGCTCAAGGTAGGGTGATCTTCAAGGGGGTAGTGTTAGGTTTTTTAAGGGGGGATTGGGTGGGTTTTAGAGTAGGGGTGTGTGGGTGGTGGGTTTTAATTTTGGGGGGTATTAAGGGCTATTTGTAATTTAGTATAGGGTAGGGAATTTTATTATTTTAGGGGGCTTTTTTATTTTATTAGGGGGCTTAGATTAGGTGTAATTAGTTTAAACTTCTTGTATTTTTTATTTTCTGTAATTTAGTGTTTTTTGTACTATAGTTTATTTTATTTAATTGTATTTAATTTTAGGTAATTGTAGTTAATTTATTTAATTAATTTAATTATAGTGTAGTGTTAGGTGTAATTGTAACTTAGGTTAGGTTTTATTTTACAGGTAAATTTGCAATTATTTTAACTAGGTAGCTATTAAATAGTTATTAATATAGTTATTAACTATTTAATAGCTATTGTACCTAGTTAAAATAATTACAAAGTTGCCTGTAAAATAAAAATAAATCCTAAAATAGCTACAATGTAATTATTAATTATATTGTAGCTATCTTAGGGTTTATTTTATAGGTAAGTATTTAGTTTTAAATAGGAATAATTTATTTAATAATAGTAATATTATTTAGATTTATTTAAATAATAATTAAGTTAGGGGGGTGTTAGGGTTAGGGTTAGACTTAGGTTTAGGGGTTAATAACTTTATTATAGTGTCGGCGACGTTGGCGGCGGCAGATTAGGGGTTAATAGATTTAATAGGCTATGTGGGCTAATTTTAGGGGTTAATACTAGAATAGGTTTATTGCGGTGTGGGCTATGGCGGTTTAGGGGTTAATACAGTTTATTAGTTATTGTGGTGGGGGATTGCGGTTGACAGGTAGATAGACATTGCGCATGCGTTAGGTGTTAGTTTATTTTTGCAGGCATTTTCCGGAGTTACGGTGCTCCCATATTTAGCGCAAGGCCTGCTACGGCTGCCTTTTATGGCGAGGTAAAAATGGAGTAAGATTTCTCCATTTTCTCCACGTAAGGACTAGCGCTGGATATTGGATACCGATTTACGACGCAGTCCCATGTTAGCTTATGGGAGTAAAAATTGTGGGCAATGGGTGAAATATACGTGCCGCATTTATATGCGGCTCTGTATATAGGATACCAAAAACGCGCAAAAACCGGCATCGCCGGTTTTTGCGGGCGACGCTGCATATGTAATGGGGCCCATTGTTTTCAGCATGACATACAATAAACAGTAATACTCTGATCAGACTGGAAGCATATAAATACTGATGATCCTATTAACTATAACCTATCATGGCTGCCGCCCAGAAGTTCCCCCATAATGCTTTGTTTTTGTTTGTTTGAAAAATGGATATTCATTTAGGGAATAAACTAACTTTTTCAATGGGAGGTATCCCTATCAGCCAGTGAGCAGTAGAGTCCCATGACTTAGTTTTACACAATCAAACTTCCTGTTTGTTACCAGTATACTGTTTGCAACTTCTGTAAAATCCAATTCTGTTTGTTGTTTATTTTTTTGTCATGTTACAACACTTAATAAAACATAAATAAATAAAAAACTGCTGCTCTGTCATATAATTGAGTACCATGTCCCTTTAAAAACTTATTAACAGGGGGCAGAGCCTAGCGGAGCATGGAGACGGCTGCCTAACCTTGCAGATCTGTGCATACAGCTATTAATAGGGCAGAAACCCCATTAAACTGCCGATCCAGGATTAAGAGATACCCTAAACAGAGGAGCAAGGGATCTAAGTCATAACACAACAATGGCACTAAAAAGAGAGACCTGCCGCGACTAATTAGAGGCCGGCACCTTGCAGAGCCACGAAGAGGATCTGGCTTGTAAAACAGGAGCCTGCATGGAGACTGAGAATAGCCAGGGGGGGCAGGTATGAAGGGTATATTCCTAGGAAGTGGGAGGAAGCCGGCAAAAGAAGAAAGGGAGAAGGGAGTTAAATAGCTCCATTTGATCTGACATGCAGTACAGCACTACTAGGGCGTAACGAGAGCAGATGCAGCTAGTGTTCTATCAGGAACTGCACATAAACTTACACATAGAAGCCTGGCAGCTCTAACCTTTAACTATAAATATGGAGGTTGACAAATATCATTTCCTACCTAATGCACTACCACTGAGAGACCAGGAGAATTAAAAATGGTGCTCTACTAGCCCCTTTTTAACCTCTGACTAATGCTATACTGAGGCATTAAGCACACCAAGTTGAGAACGACCATATCAGGGACAATAACACCTATATGATATAAGCTTTACACACAGTCTTGGAAAGGGCATATGGTTGTGAAATAAACTTCTATAATTTATAAACTGTTATAAATTGCTGAGCAGAGATGCCTGATTAAACGTCAGTTGCCGAGAAACGCAATGCAGATAGGCGGTAAAACTTGGACACCCCTATTTTAACTCACTGCTTTTGTTTTTAATGTGTTGTTTTTAAATAAACAATTTTTTAAACTTAAAGTGAAGGTCCATTTTGATTAATTAGTGCCCGTTTTTTAATAAACCTATTAGAAACAAGGGCACTTTAATTCATCAAAATTGACATTTCACTGTTTTCTTCAAAAACTTACCTTTTAATCCTGGCAGCCGCTCCAGCACTTCCTCCGTCCATCGCAAGCCGTCTTCGCGGGTCCAAAATGACGAATCCGACTTCCTCCAATCACAGGGTTGTATCAGGACAAGATTCCTCCCGGGGGGAAGCTGTGATTGGAGGAATCCTGATTCGTCATTTCTGATGTCTGCAGAGGCTTCCGACGGCCGGGGGAATCGCTGGAGCAGCTGTCAGGATTAAAAGGTAAATTTTTGAAGAAAACAGTGAAATGTCAATTTTGATAACTTAAAGGGACAGTAAAGTAAAAAAAAATCTTTCATGATTTAAATAGGGCATGTAATTTTAAACAACTTTCCAATTTACTTTTATTACCAATTTTGCTTTGTTCTCTTGGTATTCTTAGTTGAAAGCTAAATCTAGGAGGTTCATGTGCTAATTTCTTAGACCTTGAAGACTGCCTCTAATCTGAAAGCATTTTGACAGTTTTTCACCACTAGAGGGCGTTAGTTCATGTGTTTCATATAGATAACATTGAGCTCAGGCACGTGAAGTTCCTAGGAGTCAGCACTGATTGGCTAAAAATGCAAGTCTGTCAAAAGAACTGAAATAAGGGGGCAGTTTGCAGAGGCATAGATACAAGGTAATCACAGAGGTAAAAAGTATATTATTATAACTGTGTTGGTTATGCAAAACTGGGGAATGGGTAATAAAGGGATTATCTACCTTTTTAAATAACAAAAATTCTCCTGTTTACTGTCCCTTTAAAGTGCCCTTGTTTTTAATAGGATTATTAAAAACCGGGCACTAATTCATCAAAATGTACCTTCACTTTAAGTACAGGTCTAGCACCTTTGTTTTTCCCATTTGAATGCTACACAGAGTTGAGCTTCATATCCTTGGCTCTTTCTTGTGATTCAACTGGCTAAGCAACACCTGGAAAGAGGGTGAGCTGATACACCCTGAGATATCAGCACATTACTACCAGCACATTGGTGTGCTATTGCCAAATGTGAGTACCCATTTTTGGATTTTGGTTGCATCATTTCATGCTCACTTTTGGTTGATCTGCACATGAGGTACCCCTCTGTTTTGTGTTTCACTACATAATATCTAAACTCTACCTTTCGTGTCCACCTAAACACAATTGTAATATAAGCCAGAGGGGCACAAAACCAGTGTAGGGGAACCATAACACTGGAATCTGCAACGCTAGGCAGCACACCTAGTCTATATTCAAAGATGTCAGCCAGAAAACCAAATAAATCCAACCCAGGGGGAAAAATCCTCCAATGGGGAGAAAGCTGTTGATCTTCAGACAACTACACAGGAAGAAGATGAATACTCAGATACTAGTCCCACTTGACTTATAGAAAATTAAACTCCAGTAACTAAAGCGGATAGCAAATTATTGCTTTTGAAACAAGATATATCAGTGAATTTCGACAAAGTCTGGGAAAAGATTTATGCAATGCAAAATGTAGGCACTAGAGTGTCCTCATTAGAAGATTTTGAAGGGGGGCGTGTCCGGGCAGTGCCGTGAGAGGACACAAAATCAGAGGTCTCTAGACTAAGATTGTCAATCTATCAACTATTAAAGACATCAAACAACATAAGTGGTAAAATATTCTCTACTCAACCTAACGAAAGCCTGCTGACCACGAAAATACCAAGATTTGTTGGATTTATACCACCTATACCCTGATCCGGACCGATGATGCCCTGCCTAGCAGGGCCCTCGACACCCTCCCCCGGTACGCCGGGTACAATAGTCAATCATTGGCTAGCTAACCACCAACGCATAGCTACACTCAAAATAGAGGAGGCTCATAAGATACTACATCTCTTACTGCAAGATTTTGATCGTCAGCTAGAAAAATGTTCAGCAATACACTGAATGGCATTGAGTCAGGAGTCATACCAACAGAGCAACTCTCTGAATGCCTGCTAGCGCTACCTCACCAACACCCGCAGCCTAACAGCTATATTGTTGATCGTTGGGACATATCACAAGCTCAAACTAGTTTACAAATTACCGACCACGCCACAAGGAGATCTGGTAACCACCAGGAATACAATAGCAATGCCGGAGCTGACTTCACACAACTCTGCATCTCAGTAACTTTCCGACCCCAAACCTCACCTCAAAGCAACGGAACTACCTTACATGCCTCTGGACCTATACCGTGGAGGTGCGGCTGACTTTTGTGGCTGGGATCCGGAGCTCATGGCACTGACACTTTTACATGAGGATCTAACGCTACCATAAAAACGAGACTGGTCAATAGACATTTCATTATTGCAACAGTTTATTGCAATGGTTTGTTTCTTCAGCACAGGCTCTTAGAGGTTCTCACTGTCACGCCGCTCCTGGCTGTTGCCACGGACGCAGCGCTTGCTGCTCTGGGCCGTTGCCAGGGAAAAGTCGGCTCCTGTGTGCATGCGGCGTTGATGTCATCACTGCATATCTCTTTCCATCTGAAGCCGGTCAGGATCTCCTGTGTCACGAATCCTGCGCCTATGTAAGTTGTTCACTTTCTGCCTATCACTGCCCAAGCATAGGTGTTACTGTGTGCTCCTGGGTACTATTATCTGTATATGCTGGATTGATTTATTGTTATTGAACTCTGCCTGTCTGACTTCTCTGCTTGCTTAACCCCTTAAGTACTGGATTGCCATAAATGTTATTGAACTCTGCCTGTCTGACTACTCTGCTTGCTTAAGCCCTAAAGTACTTGATTCCCATAAAGTTATTGAACTCTGCCTGTCTGACTACTCTGCTTGCTTAACCCCTAAAGTACTGGATTGCTATAACGTTACTGAACTCTGTCTGTCTGACTACTCTGCTTGCTTAACCCCTAAAGTATTGGATTGCCATAACGTTGCTGAACTCTGCCTGTCTGACCACTCTGCCTGCTTAACCCTTGAACCTTTGGATTGCTATACTGTTACCGAATTCTGCCTGCCTGACCATTCTATTGGTTTATCCTTGAACTGCCATACCGCTGGATTCCCTACCTGTTGCCGCCAAAGACTACCCTGCCTACTGTGAGTACCGCTTACCTAATTTTGCGAATTTTCTCTGCTCTGGGATATTCCCTATCATTTCAGCTTGATGCCGGGATAAGAAGGCTACTGGCCAAGTTTGGTCTGATAGTGGAACATCCCACAAACTTTACACTTACATATTTGTGGAGGCCTCCTATATAGTGTGGTTGTGGACTCTTTTATACAGACTTGGCATTGGGTAAACCACTCTATTATTCTTATTATATTATTCCTGCAGCCCTACTGGACTTTCCCACTTTAGATATCCCAGGGACTGGAAAACTCCTTATGTTAATGACTTTGCCCCTACTATAGGGCCATATCACAGAGTGCTCACCTACACCTTTATATACCCTTCCTCATGTCTACTTCTGAATATGTAGTTGAATGTATTCATAATGATAAGTAGCAGAGTTTATCATTCCTTTGCTAGTAATTATAGGTATGTTTATTGTTGCACATAATATAGGTATACTATATATATAGATATATAGAGGAGGTTGCAGCAATGGGAGAATGCTACTCTCACTAGTACAACATACTTGTTAACTTGTCACAGAAAATACTGTATCTCCCTAGACACATATCCATCTTAGATCTTCCCAAAATATTATATAAGGAATATAGTGGCCTTTTTTCATAGCTATTAAAGGTAAAATCAATTGGCCTAATTCTTTACATTGCCTCTAACTTATTACAGCTATGAAACATATACACTAACTTCTATAGCTACCTAATAGAGCATAAATGACCATCCTTAAGATGTTTCCCCCCTCCGTATATATTGAAAATTTAAATTTAAGAGCACTCCTTCTACAAATTTAATTTTTCTTAGCATATGTGTAACTTCACTTAATTCTATGTATATTTTTCATGGTTTCACAATTATCTCTAAGTGCATAATGTTATCTCCATATTTGAGTGTTTAGCTGTGATAACCACTTAAACATTTGTACTTCAGTTTGGTTCAGTCATTATGCACATTCTTGGATATAGCCACTCTTAAGCTATCTGCAAGCCATCAGTTTATTTTCTTTTTCTATATATAACTATTATCACTAGTATTTTATTAATTCACCACCAATCTATTTGCTAGTCTGTCAAATATCACTAACAAGTATAAGTTATTATTATTGTACATCCTGATTTAAAGAATAAGAGCTGTTACATCTACTTTCAGTGATATAAAAATGTTTTCTCTTTTATCATATATCATATCAGCTGCTCACCTGTCCTTTAATATACTAAAAGGACACTGAACCAAAATTTTTTCTTTCGTGATTCAGATAGAGCATGACATTTTAAGCAACTTTCTAATTTACTCCTATTATCACATTTTCTTTATTCTCTTGGTATCTTTATTTGAAATGCAAGAATGTAAGTTTAGATGCCGGCTCATTTTTGGTGAACAACCTGGGTTGTCCTTGCTGATTGGTTGATACATTCATCCACCAATAAAAAAAAATGCTGTCCAGAGTTCTGAACAAGAAAAAAGTTTAGATGCCTTCTTTTTCAAATAAAGATAGCAAGAGAACGAAGAAAAATTGATAACAGGAGTAAATTAGAAAGTTGCTTAAAATTGCATCTGAATCACGAAAGAAAAAAATTGGGTTCAGTGTCCCTTAAGGTCCAAGAGTGACCATGGCAATAAGCCAACTCCCCGCGCCCTTGAATTTATGGATTAGGTGGGCCCAATAGTGACCCCCCATATAACGTGGGGAACATTTCTTTTTTCTAAAAAGCTAAAATAGAGGTTTCTTTGGTAAGTATGCCCATATTTATTATTTGATACATATACCAGATATAGTGCAGCCACTACTTAACTTTTTTTTGTCTATATTACTTACAACAGGTGGTAATATTATTAAATAAAAGATCTGGATACAGCTTATAGAGGTATAGCTCCAGTTTGTAGTTTTTCTCATAGTCCAGATATTATTAGACTTCTGATATTTATAATTATTTATATAGTATACTTTACAATGGCACAGAAATGTTGTGTATAACTTCAACCCTGGCTTACTACTACTATCATTCATGCTAAAGCTTAACATGATCTATGTATACATTTTGTTATTATGCTGTAATTGTGTTTGGACATATTTTGTATGTTATAACCACTTGAAACCTTAATGAAAGACTACAAATTAAAAAAAAAAAAAAAGAAGATAATGAAAATTCTGTTGTAGAAGAAGTTAACTCCCTTTCCCAGCAAGTTTCCTCACATTAACAAGCTATAGACTTGGAGAATCGGAGCCGCAGATGTAACATTAGACTAAAAGGTATCCCTGAGAATATTGCTGCCAGCAAACTTGAAAAGTATTTGAAGCAGCTCTTCCAAGTTATTAAAGGACACACTGGAGATGATACCTTTCAGATGGAGAGGGCCCATCGTGCCTTTAGAGCGAAGCCCAAAGGAGAAGCCCCACCAAGGGATGTTATAGTTAGAATGTTCCGATATCAAGAAAAGGAGGCTATTCTCACAGCTGCTAGGAAGAACCCAACCTTTAAATTTCAGGGGTCGGTAATCCAGTTTTACCAAGATCTGTGCTTGAGAACTCTGCAGAAGAGGACCGCGTTACGTCCATTGACGTTATTATTGAGGAAAAATCAAGCCAATATTCTACAGTTTTTTTTCAGTAAAAGAGATACAAGAGATACCCGAAATCTGCACTCGTTTAGGATTGGAGACCCCCTGAGCTGCCCACCATCTTCCTGGGAGGAGAGGAAGATGGGAGCAATCACTCACAAAGTTCTGCTCAGAAACAAAGATGGACGAAGATCATTAAGAAGAAACAAAAGACCTGAAGCACTATCGGGAACATCAGCAAGATGAACTCTCACTCTTTACTACAATCCTATGCGGACAAGTTTCACTCATATGTGTATAATTTTATTTATATTTGCCCTCCCTCCTAGCTGATCTAGGCCTGATGCCAATGCACTAGACTTAAAAATGGATGTTTCACTCCTGATATGAGTTGCAGGACATTAGGGAGAACCAAATTAATATACCTTTTACTGAAGCTAAGCCAGTACTGTTTACACTGTGGTGATAAATTGACCTACTTAAATGGCCGAGGGGGACAGAGCTCACTGACTCACAGGGACAGAGCTCACTGACTCACATTGTGTGGGACAGGAGATATGGCCATTGTAAAGACTATGGGGCCGATTTACTAAAGTGCGGATGGACGCTGTCGGCATTTATCATTGCACAAGCAGTTCTGGTGAACTGCTTGTGCAATGCCACCCCCTGCAGATTTGCTGCCAATCAGCTGCTAGCAGAGGGTCTCAATCGGCCCGATCATATAGGATCGGGCAGATTGAAGACCGCAGCCTCAGAGGCAGCAGACAATTTATGAAGCAGTGGACTTTAGACCGCTGCTTCATAACTACTGTTTCTGGCGAGCCTCAAGGCTTGCGCGGAAACAGGGGCATCAAGCTCCATTTGGAGCGTGATAATTCGGCCCCAATGGGTTTAATGTAATATTCTACTCCTGAAAAATCACCTTTGTGTCTAGAAAGTTTTTAAGTACAATATTCCTTATTGCACATGTGTTTGAATTTTTTCTTTTTTTTTATTACGCCATTACATAGTACATGGGTTAAACACCTGTTGGTCTGGTACAATCTTAAGTTATTGTTATTGCACTTTTTTTAATGTTATGTTACACATTGTTACTGTGGTCCTTGGCGCTATACCAGATGGAGGGTAAGATTGGGAAATAAGCAGAAAACAGGAGGCTTGAGGGTTCACTTTATTACTGAGGGGCTGCATGTCAAACAGAGGAGTGAGGAGATAGAAAGAAAGGGAGGCCTTAATTGATGTCTCAGACTATTAGGATTATCTCACACAATGTGAGAGGCATTAACACAGATGTAAAACGCAAAACAGCAATAACCCAATACTCTAAAGCACGGGCTAATATTATATTACTACAAGAAACTTACTTTACTCAATATATCATCCCAAAACACTGGTCTAAAAATGTCCCACTCCATTACCATTCGGCAACAGATAAAAAAAAAGAGGGGTCTCCTTTCTCATACACCAATCTCTCCAATTTACATCTGATGAAGTAATTACAGATCACATGGGCAGATACCTGATAGTTAGGGGACGCATACAAGATACATTAGTTACTATTTGCAATGTCTATGCCCCTAACAAGAAGAAGGACACATTTTTCTAGCAGGTTTCACATATATTGACGCAATGGTCCCAGTCTCGAATTATCCTGGCTGGAGATTTTAATATCTCACTATCTCCCTATACAACGAAAACCACAGTCAAATTAACAAGCAAACAACAAAGACACAATATTATAGCTAAAGCAATAAAAGATTACCTAACTGCACATAATATTCTATATTCATGGGAAGGTAAGTAAGGACCTACACTAGACTACACATATAATTCATACGCTCACAAATCCTACTTCAAGCTGGATTTTATTTTTGTTAGCCAGACGCTGATTCTCAATATCATCTCCTCATCCATTCAACCATGTGTTTGGTCTGACCACTCTATTGTCCAAATAGAATTGACGGACATAATAAATGTGCACAGACAGCGCTCTTGGACATTTGACCCTAGTATATTTAAAAACAAACTTACCCACAACAGTATTTCTACAGCCCTAAAAGAGTATTGGCTATTAAATAATGGTTCTACTACCAATTCAATTAATAATTGGGCGGCTCATAAACCATTTCTTAGGGGATTACTTATCAAAGAAAAATCAATCACCAATAAAAAGAATATCACAATAAATAGGCTTCAAACATAGATAGGTGGATTAGAGAGACAACATCAGCAAAACCTTTCTACTGTCACCTTTAAATTACTCCAATTAAAAAGGAAGGCCCTAACTACAATTCTAAATTAATCTTCAGTCTGAGCTATTCAGAGGTTAAAAGCCCATTATTTCCTTTACTCCAACAAACCAGATAAATACCTAGCCCACACACTAAGGGAAAGGATCAAAACTTTATCCCTACAATAACAAAAAACAGAAGGTACGATCACTTCTCAACCACAGGAAATAGCTGACACCTTTGTGGAATACTATGACATTCTTTACGACGGTCGAAAAGTAGACCAGACAGCTCACACACAGACTTTGCTTAAACAATCCTTAACTAGAGTCAAACCTAATAAAATCAGCCAACAAGACGAAGAAGAACGTAATGCTTAGATCAGGATGGGGGAACTAATGCCAGCAATGAAAGATCTCAAGCCAAGTAAAGCGGTGGGGCTTGATGATTTTCCGGGAGAGTACTATAAACTTTTCAGGATGGAGGTGGCGCCCCACTTGCAGAAGTTCTGCAATGATGTGATGCAAGGAAGAGAGATACCACCAGATACTTTACGTTGTTATGATCCCTAAGGCAGGCAAACATTCTGAGATGTGTCAGAGTTACAGACCAATTTCTCTGATTAATCAGGATGTTAAAATTCTCACAAAGTTTTTTTTCTTTTCCTCTTTCCCTCTTCTCATCTTTCCTTCCTATTCAACATGAATGATAGACATAAAACCCATACCTCAATGCTTGAATACTAGATATTATGCTCACACCTAATTATAAATACAATGTCCCTGTTCTATACCTACTTTGCCAACTTACCTCAAGGAAAAAGCAATTTCCACCATTACTGAATTTATGCATATCTCGATTCTTGTCCGATATAACTTAATCTTTTCCTTGTTATGGTATGTTACCAACTGCTTATAGATGTGTAACGGTATTACCATTCAATGATGATGTATAAGTTGTACGCAATTGTTGTGGTAATACACTTTTAATTTTCTTTCTCAACTTACCTCAAGGAAAAAGCAATTTCCACCATTACTGAATTTATGCATATCTCGATTCTTGTCCGATATAACTTAATCTTTTCCTTGTTATGGTATGTTACCAACTGCTTATAGATGTGTAACGGTATTACCATTCAATGATGATGTATAAGTTGTACGCAATTGTTGTGGTAATACACTTTTAATTTTCTTTCTCAATAAATAAATATTTAAAAATAAAATTAAAAATTCTCACAAAGATCTTAGCTAACCATCTTAAAAATAATCTCCCACATCTGGTCCATCCAGACCAGGTGGTATTTGTATCAGATCGAGAAGCGCCTGATAATGTACAGAGAACGATAGCTTTAGTAGACTACCAAGTTGGGACTAAGACGCCTTCTCTGCTTCTATCCTTGGATGCAGAGAAGGCTTTTGATAGGGTAGACTGGACCTATATGACTGCATTATTGGCGGAGATGGGATTTGGGGGAGCCTTCATGAGGGCCATAAAAGGGATATACTCCAGTCTAACGTCTGTCATCAGAGCAACGGGTTATCAATCTAGACCCATCAATATTCTAATTGGCATGCGCCAGGGCAGCCCGTTGTCGCCACTATTATTTGCCCTATTCATTGAACCGTTAGTCGCATATATCAGAAACTCTCCTGAAATATCAGGGGTAAAAGTGAAGGACTCAGAATACAAGCTCTCGCTTTTTGCAGATGATGTGGTTCTTGACCTTGACTAAACCCCTAATTTCACTACCTAACCTATATCAAATTTTCTATGACTTTTCTATAATCTTAAGATATAAAATCAAGACAAATGTGAAGCTCTACCCCTCTCATTACCACCACATACAAAGAAACTGATAGAGGCCAATTTTGAATGTACATGGGCTAAAAACTCAATTACTGACTTAGGTATTAAAATATTAGACACTTACACAAAATGATATGATTTAAATTATGTCCCAATCTATAGAGCAATCAACAGAGATCTGAGAAAATGGAGGGTTTGCAAATTATCATGGTGCTGTGGGATTTGGAGCACAAACTAGACATTCAAAGTTACAGATCACCAGTCACCGATGATACAATCAAAATATGGAAATCTCTTACCAGACCACTCAAATTAATACATTTGAGATCCAGAGCCCTACTAGTCAAATTTCTCTTACACTTGGCTCTACACAGGCAATTAGGGAAATGGGTCAATAAGGGACGCTATAGAGTAGCTGACTTTCTAGAGGGGGGGCGCATACTAACTTTTTCCCAAATACAAGAAAAAATCCACCTCTAAAGTTACACTGGTTCTTATACCTCCAGATTTCTGCGGCCATTATCAAATATTGTTTCACCTGAGCCCCGCAACCATAAACAACCCTGGAATGAATCTGTAGTCCTCCCAACAGACAAAAACAGACGATCACTACACTGTATTTAACCCTACAGGAAGCTAAACTTACCACTAAATCGACACTTTATCAGGGTGCCAGGAATC
Organism: Bombina bombina; assembly: GCF_027579735.1. NCBI lineage: Eukaryota > Metazoa > Chordata > Amphibia > Anura > Bombinatoridae > Bombina > Bombina bombina. The sequence continues at coordinate 597,570,649 of NC_069504.1, forward strand.
AGACTGAGACGAGAAGTGCAAAAATAATCACACCTTTATTAATAGCAAAAAATAATAAAAAGTCCACAAGTCAAATAACAAGCCAGGAGTCAAAACCAGAGCTGGTAGTCAGACGAGCCGAGTCAGGAGCCAAATCGAATAGTCAGACGAGCCGGAATCAGGAACAAGGAGAACAGCAGAGTCAGGAACAAGCCAGGGATCAGGAACCAGGAAGGACGTCAGGCAGCCAGGTAATACACAGGAACTCTCACAAACAGGTCTGAGACAACGCAAAGGCAAAGCATACTGAACAGAGGCCAGGGAAAAAACCCTGACACACTTATAGCAAACTGGGAAAGAGACACTGTGCAGGACCTTCCAAAAGGTAACTGGGAACAGATTTTTTACGACTCTCATAGGGGTCTGATTAGTGCGGACATTAAAGGGACACTGAACCCAAATTTTTTCTTTCGTGATTCAGATAGAGCATGAAATTTTAAGGAACTTTCTAATTTACTCCTATTATCAAATTTTCTTCATTCTCTTGGTATCTTTATTTGAAATGCAAGAATGTAAGTTTAGATGCCGGCCCATTTTTGGTGAACAACCTAGGTTGTCCTTGCTGATTGGTGGATAAATTCATCCACCAATAAAAAAGTGCTGTCCAGAGTTCTGGAACCCAAAAAAAGCTTAGATGCCTTCTTTTTCAAATAAAGATAGGAAGAGAACGAAGAAAAATTAATAACAGGAGCAAATTAGAAAGTTGCTTAAAATTGCATGTTCTATCTGAATCACGAAAGAAAAAATTTGGGTTCAGTGTCCCTTTAAAGAGAATTGTATTAAGACCACCTTTAGATGGTACCTCACCCCTGAAAGAACAGCCCATTTCTCTCAGGTGGGCATGAGTTCTTGCTACAGAGAATGCAGGGAGAGAGGGACTTATTTACACATGTGGTGGGAATGCCCCAAGGTAAAGCCCATATGGGACCATTTGCAGAAACTCTTAAGCAAGACACTTCAAGAACCCATCTCTTTGACAGTGTCTCAGGCGCTCCTAAACCAGCATCTTACACCCTATAACACCGCAATTAACACATTTATTAAAATCCTGTGTACAGCTACTAGAGTTTGCATAGCCAGATACTAGAAGGTGGGGTCCCAGTGTGGCAGGAGGTATTAGATAAAATAAACAATATCTACACTATGCATAATTAGCCTCTACGATTCAGGGAACTAAAGAACATTTTATCAAGATCTGGTTTTACTGGATCATGCAGGGAGAAGGGGGGGGGGGGGCAGGCCCTTAACTTGAAGTGATGAGGGGACCTTTAGGAGATACTTAGTACTTAGTAGTCTGAATAATAATATGTTGATAAGATAAGTCACCTCCAGACTTATCCACCTAAGGATACAATATGTAACTTCCCATATTTTATACCCTTCCTTAGCTTGCATTGACCAGGTTCAGATAGTTCTGAGTATAGATGACCACAATGTTGATTTGATTTGTTTTATGTGTTTATTTGTTTATTAATTTGTTTAGTTTTTAAAAAAAGGGGGAAAATATGATGATCAATGTTACACAGTCAATTGCAACCTAGCTAGTTATGGAGCAACGCTAGACAATTGTTCAAAACAGGAGAAACGCAGAAGGATGTATATCTATTTATCCACATCAGAAGGAAGGAAATATCGGCATATGTAATGTGTACGGAACTGATGGATTTTTCGGCATTAGAGAGAGACTTAATGAAGCCATATGTATGGATGTTTTTTACAGTTAATATTGTTAGGCTCCCACCAGCATTGGGTATGGGAAACAAAGGTCAACATAATTTGTCATATTTCTATGTATGTTGTGTTGCAACCTTTATTTCATAATATTAATAAAAATTATTTAAACTAAAATACTCATTAACAAACACCAAAATTCTAAAAGCATTAAACTCCTCAAAATATTAATATACATTGTTTAATCACATGTAGTGAAACAACTTTACAGTATACTTTCATTATTCATTTTGTTCTCCATTCCTGTAATTAAATTCTGAATATTGTGGGTTTTCCAATTTATGTTAAACATGGAAGTTCAGAATCAGCTATATTCTACACAGTCATTGGTTGCATAGTGTAAGCAATTAAAAAACATTAGACATGTGCGTTTCATTTCATTACAAATTCAGACGAAATTGATCGAATTCGGAGCTTCGGACCTATTCGAATATCCAAATAAAATCCTTGCCGAGTTACATGAATAGTCTATACCCTAAGGAGGTAGAGACTGAAAGAATGCACTTGGGTAGCACTTCTGTTCCCAAAAATATAGTTAAAATTGAAATGAAACTTGAACAACCACTGTAAGCCAAAGGGTTGATGGAGAAATTAAAACATAACTTTTATTAACTCTTTACTGGATAAAAATATAATGTGTGAATGTGTGCACTTTAAAAACACATAGGCCTAGATTTGGAGTTTGGCGGTAGCCGTGAAAACCAGCGTTAGAGGCTCCTAACGCTGGTTTTAGGCTACCGCCGGTATTTGGAGTAAGTCAAAAAAGGGTCTAACGCTCACTTTTCAGCCGCGACTTTTCCATACCGCAGATCCCCTTACGTCAATTGCGTATCCTATTTTTTCAATGGGATCTTTCTAACTCCGGTATTTAGAGTCGTGGCTGAAGTGAGCGTTAGAAATCTAACGACAAAACTCCAGCCGCAGAAAAAAGTCAGTAGTTAAGAGCTTTCTGGGCTAACGCCGGTTCATAAAGCTCTTAACTACTGTGCTCTAAAGTACACTAACACCCATAAACTACCTATGTACCCCTAAACTGAGGTCCCCCCCACATCGCCGCCACTCTATTAAATTTTTTTAACCCCTAATCTGCCGACCGCCACCTACGTTATACTTATGTACCCCTAATCTGCTGCCCCTAAAACTGCCGACCCCTATATTATATTTATTAACCCCTAATCTGCCCCCCACAACATCGCCGCCAACTACCTACAATAATTAACCCCTAATCTGCCGACCGCAAAGCGCCACTACTTAAGTTATCCTTATGTACCCCTAATCTGCTGCCCCTAACACCGCCGACCCCTATATTATATTTATTAACCCCAAATCTGCCCCCCACAACATCGCCTCCACCTGCCTACACTTATTAACCCCTAATCTGCCGAGCGGACCGCACCGCTACTCTATTAAATTTATTAACCCCTAAAGCTAATTCTAACCCTAACCCTAACACCCCCCTAAGTTAAATATAATTTTATTCTAACGAAATAAATTAACTCTTATTAAACAACTTATTCCTATTTAAAGCTAAATACTTACCTGTAAAATAAATCCTAATATAGCTACAATATAAATTATAATTATATTATAGCTATTTTAGGATTAATATTTATTTTACAGGTAACTTTGTATTTATTTTAACCAGGTACAATAGCTATTAAATAGTTAAGAACTATTTAATAGCTAAAATAGTTAAAATAATTACAAAATTACCTGTAAAATAAATCCTAACCTAAATTACAATTAAACCTAACACTACACTATCAATAAATTAATTAAATACAATACCTACAATTACCTACAATTAAACCTAACACTACACTATCAATAAATTAATTAAATACAATACCTACAAATAACTACAATTAAATAAACTAACTAAAGTACAAAAAATAAAAAAGAACTAAGTTACAAAAAATAAAAAAATATTACAAACATAAGAAAAATATTACAACAATTTTAAACTAATTACACCTACTCTAAGCCCCCTAATAAAATAAAAAAGCCCCCCAAAATAAAAAATGCCCTACCCTATTCTAAATTACTAAAGTTCAAAGCTCTTTTACCTTACCAGCCCTGAACAGGGCCCTTTGCGGGGCATGCCCCAAAGAATTCAGCTCTTTTGCCTGTAAAAAAAAACATACAATACCCCCCCAACATTACAACCCACCACCCACATACCCCTAATCTAACCCAAACCCCCCTTAAATAAACCTAACACTAAGCCCCTGAAGATCATCCTACCTTGTCTTCACCATACCAGGTTCACCGATCCGTCCTGGCTCCAAAATCTTCATCCAAGCCCAAGCGGGGGCTAGACATCCATCATCCGACGGCTGAAGAAGTCCAGAAGAGGCTCCAAAGTCTTCATCCTATCCGGGAAGAAGAGTAGATCCGGACCGGCAACCATCTTCTTCCAAGCGGCATCTTCTATCTTCATCCGATGAGGACCAGCTCCATCTTGAAGACCTCCACCGCGGACCCATCTTCTTCGGACGACGACTTCCCGACGAATGACGATTCCTTTAATTGACGTCATCCAAGATGGCGTCCCTCGAATTCCGATTGGCTGATAGGATTCTATCAGCCAATCGGAATTAAGGTAGGAAAATTCTGATTGGCTGATGGAATCAGCCAATCAGAATCAAGTTCAATCCGATTGGCTGATCCGATCAGCCAATCAGATTGAGCTCGCATTCTATTGGCTGTTCCGATCAGCCAATAGAATGCAAGCTCAATCTGATTGGCTGATCGGATCAGCCAATCAGATTGAACTTGATTCTGATTGGCTGATTCCATCAGCCAATCAGAATATTCCTACCTTAATTCCGATTGGCTGATAGAATCCTATCAGCCAATCGGAATTCGAGGGACGCCATCTTGGGTGACGTCCCTTAAAGGAACCGTCATTCGTCGTCTAGTCGTCGATTGAAGAGGATGTTCCGCGTCGGCTTGGAAGAAGATGGCTCCGCTCCGCTCCAGAAGAAAGAAGATTGAAGATGCGGCTTGATAGAAGACTTCATCCCGATGATGGACTTCCGACTTCAGCCCGATGATGGATTTGTTCAGCCGCCGCTTGGTTCCAGACTTCAGCCCGAGGATGGACGTCACTCTTCAGCCCCCCGCTTGGGCTTGGATCAAGACTTCGGACCCTTCTTCTGGACCGATCGGTGAACCCGGCGAGGTGAAGACACGGTAGGAAGATCTTCAGGGGCTTAGTGTTAGGTTTATTTAAGGGGGGTTTGGGTTAGATTAGGGGTATGTGGGTGGATTGTTGTAATGTTGGGGGGGGGGGGTATTGTATGTGTTTTTTTTACAGGCAAAAGAGCTGAATTTCTTGGGGCATGCCCCGCAAAGGGCCCTTTTCAGGGCTTGTAAGGTAAAAGAGCTTTGAACTTTAGTAATTTAGAATAGGGTAGGGCATTTTTTTATTTTGGGGGTCTTTGTTATTTTATTAGGGGGCTTAGAGTAGGTGTAATTAGTTTAAAATTGTTGTAATTTTTTCTAATGTTTGTAAATATTTTTTTATTTTTTGTAACTTAGTTCTTTTTTATTTTTTGTACTTTAGTTAGTTTATTTAATTGTATTTATTTGTAGATATTGTATTTAATTAATGTATTGATAGTGTAGTGTTAGGTTTAATTGTAGATAATTGTAGGTATTTTATTTAATTAATTTATTGATAGTGTAGTGTTAGGTTTCATTGTAACTTAGGTTAGGATTTATTTTACAGGTAATTTTGTAATTATTTTAACTAGGTAACTATTAAATAGTTCTTAACTATTTAATAGCTATTGTACCTGGTTAAAATAATTACAAAGTTGCCTGTAAAATAAATATTAATCCTAAAATAGCTACAATGTAATTATTTGTTATATTGTAGCTATATTAGGTTTTTTTTAACAGGTAAGTATTTAGCTTTAAATAGGAATAAGTTATTTAATAAGAGTTAATTTATTTCGTTAGAATAAAATTATATTTAACTTAGGGGGGTGTTAGGGTTAGAATTAGCTTTAGGGGTTAAAAAATTTATTAGAGTAGCGGTGAGATCCGATCGGCAGATTAGGGGTTAATACTTCAAGTTAGGTGTTGGCGATGTTAGGGAGGGCAGATTAGGGGTTAATACTATTTATTATAGGGTTAGTGAGGCGGATTAGGGGTTAATAACTTTATTATAATAGCGGTGCGGTCCGCTCGGCAGTTTAGGGGTTAATAAGTGTAGGTAGGTAGCGGCGACGTTGTGGGGGGGCAGATTAGGGGTTAATAAATTTAATATAGGGGTCGGCGGTGTTAGGGACAGCAGATTAGGGGTTCATAGCTATAATGTAGGTTGCGGCGGTGTACGGAGCGGCAGATTAGGGGTTAAAAATAATATGCAGGGGTCAGCGATAGCGGGGGCGGCAGATTAGGGGTTAATAAGTGTAAGGTTAGGGGTGTTTAGACTCGGGGTACATGTTAGAGTGTTAGGTGCAGACGTAGGAAGTGTTTCCCCATAGAAAACAATGGGGCTGCGTTAGGAGCTGAACGCGGCTTTTTTGCAGGTGTTAGTTTTTTTTCAGCTCAAACAGCCCCATTGTTTTCTATGGGGGAATCGTGCACAAGCACGTTTTTGAGGCTGGCCGCGTCCGTAAGCAACTCTGGTATCGAGAGTTGAAGTTGCGTTAAATATGTTCTACGCTCCTTTTTTGGAGCCTAACGCAGCCGTTCTGTGGACTCTCAATACCAGAGTTATTTTAAAGGTGCGGCCAGAAAAAAGCCAGCGTTAGCTACGCGGGTTGTTACCGACAAAACTCTAAATCTAGCCGATGGTAACTCTACTGATGATAAGAGTGGCTCAGAGTATTTGGTAGATAAATTGCCTCGGACCTGAACTATTATTGAGGTATGCTTGTATTAAATAATGTAAATATTCCAAGTAGGTAATGTACTTTTATTAATCGATGTTATGCACCACTGTATGGTTCAAGATTCTCTAATACAGCTATTCACATATAAAATTGAGCAGCCGTATATAGATTGTATATATTTAGCTGAAAGGATTATTTCTATCCTTTCTTATTATTATCTTAATGTTGGGTCAATCCCCCTTAGGTTGTGAGATAAATTAAGAGTTAGTATCTGTGAGGAGTACTAGTAACTATTGTCCTGAATCGAGTTTATGGTTAATATATATCAGGATAGATAAATCTCTCTAAATGAGTTGTTCAATCCTAAAGTTAGATTACTAGGTCCAAGATAGCTGTAAATTCACAATTAGGGTTGAACTCAATAGTTATTTGTTTTCCCCTTGTCACTTCAGTTGCAATAAATTGTACTATTAGTTTATGTATATAGTGACAGTATATATTTTTTCACAATTCCTTTTTTGTATTCAATGGACCACAGAAATGGCTCAAATGGCCTTATTGAATATCTATTTTTTATTTTTTTAATATATTGCAACAGGGGTTATAGATAGTTTAATTAATATATGGAATGTATAGGTGCTTGGTGTACTTTAATACAACTTTGTCTTACAAGTAGACAGTTTGTGCTTTAATTAATACTGGTGTTAATACTTCACTGGTTTTGAACTCCAGTGATTTATATTCAGTGGCAAATGTTGTCAGGCTCTCTCTATCAGCTGTTATATCTTAGGTCTCCTGACAGGCTGATTGGATAATATTATTACACTTAAAATCGCCCACAATTTACAAATATTGGCACGGTACTTTAGATTGCAGCTGTCATCTCCTATATTGTAATGTTGGAGATGAGGTAGTTAGGACGATCTGTATAAGATAAGTTTACTAATTATCAAGAGTACTTTGTCTAGCTAGCTTTTATACTATACGGTGTTCACTTTTAAGGCAGCAACGTTTTTGAATATTAAATCAAGTGATTTATTCATAATTGTATATAGTAATTGTTGTAGCAAAGGGATATATTCTGTCAATATCTTTACAGTATTGTATCTTAGGTAACCCACATGAATATGTATCTACAACTGATTACTAGTTAAATACATGCAAATATGTTGTCAAAGTGTACACTTAAGTAGTCAAAGTAAGCGGCTAGCTGCTATGACTTTAAAGTATCAGACAATGATTCGTCTATAATTTTTTATCTAAAGTAGCCCTTATAGAGATTAGCCGTTATGATATTGAGCGACTATAGCGTTCAGGATACTTGTGATTAAATAATCAAAAGAAAAAGCAAAACCGGCTAGTATAGACGACTAGCCGCTGAAATCTTGTATTATTAACAGAGGATTCTTTAGTATATGTCAAGGCTGTCAATTCACACCACTAGCAGTTGTAGCTTTATAGTATCAACAAGTAATTTGCCCTTGACCATTTGCCACTGACACTTAGAAAGATTACTTGAAATCTGGTCCAAGTTGCCACTATATTGATAAATTAATTCGAGTTAGCTATGCTGTTAAAAAAGAAACTAAACAGGGTATTAACAGATACCCATCCCTAACATGTTTCGCCGATAGCGTTTCTGCTTTTTCAAAGGTGACGCGCGCCGGCGTCTCAGGGTATTTAAATTCTTAGGCATCAGCCCATTGGCTACAATTGAACCAATCGTGGGGCTCTGAAAGACTGGAGGAGGCGTAATTTAAATTTGATTGACAGTTGTGACTTGAAACATTTTGCCGTGCTGGTTGTTTGGTATTAATTCAGTGAATGGCAAAAGTCAAGTGACATTAGAGCAGTATCTAATGCACTATCCACGGAGGATTTTGTTTTAATTCTTGTTGAACTAATACAGCATGGGGAGATTTTTTTATATCCCAAGCTTATATACACATTGGTTATTTGAAAAAAGTTTTTTTTTATCTATGGGAGAAATATTGGCTTTTCATGTTTAATAAATGCAACATGCCATGTCACGAGTAATAGTGGAGAGATGGGATATTTTCCAATGAACCAGTGAAAAGAATATATATATATAAAAGCAAAAAAGAAAGATTGCGTGATTCTTAATCCTAGGATACGAATGATCAAAAGTGATAAAGGTGGTATGCAAGTGTACGTGTCCACTTGTTGTGTCTATTTGTAAATTATTGTGTGTCAAAATATGGAGGAGTTAAATACAAGGAGGTGAGGGGAGTGTAGGGGGTAAATGTGATAAAGTGCTATCAAATAAATACTAGTAAAAATTATTTGGTGAGTATATGACAAGGTGCCAAATGGGTTTGTAGATTATACTACAATAGTGAAGTGTACTCTATATTAATTAGAGACTTGTAGAGATAGGTTAGACAGAAGGGAAAGATTCTCGTGATATATTAATAAATATAAGAAAATAAAAAAATAAATAAATGTGAATACAATCGTATGGTGGTTAGAGGAGATATAAAAATATCCATCAAAGATTAATTAGAGTATCTCTCTTATACTACTAATGTGTGAGATATTTTAAAGAGATGAAATGCTGTTGTACACGTTTACAGTAATTTTTATATGGTTTGCATGCCAATGGTGTGTTATTCATTTATATGAACATAGAATAATTGTTCTGTTCATTCATGCCTTTAGGATATACGCTGTCCATTAAGTATATCCATTTTGCTTCTGCCTTGAGCAACGCTGTTTCAAGATTGCCTCCTCTTAATCCCAGGGATATCTTCTGGATTCCAAAGCATTTTAATTCAGAGGTTTTAGATTGGTGGTGTTTAAAGAAATGAGAAGCTACGGACGTGATTTTTTTGTCTTTAGATAGATCTTTAGGGGCATTACGGATGTTTCGCAAATGTTCCATCAATCGGGTATGTACAGTTCTAGTAGTCATACCAATGTATACTTTAGGACATTTGCATTGGAGGACATATATTACTCCACTAGAATTACAATTAATATAACTCATAATTTGATGGTGTTTACCAAACCTGTCAGTGATGGATTTCTTTTTAACCATGTTGCCGCACGAGGAGCAGTTTCCACATAGAAACGAACCTCTTTCAGGTGGTCTAGTTTTGGTGGATTTTTGTACAAAATGACTGGGGCTCAGCCTTTCCTTTAGATTTTTATTTCCCCTGTTGCAATAATAGCTCAATTATACAGTATATATTAAAAAATAAAAAATAGATATACAATAAGGCCATTCGAGCCATTTCTGTGGTCCATTGAATACAAAAAAGGAATTGTGAAAAAATATATACTGTCACTATATACATAAACTAATAGTACAATTTATTGCAACTGAAGTGACAAGGGGAAAACAAATAACTATTGAGTTCAACCCTAATTGTGAATTTACAGCTATCTTGGACCTAGTAATCTAACTTTAGGATTGAACAACTCATTTACAGAGATTTATCTATCCTGATATATATTAACCATAAACTCGATTCAGGACAATAGTTACTAGTACTCCTCACATATACTAACTCTTAATTTATCTCACAACCTAAGGGGGATTGACCCAACATTAAGATAATAATAAGAAAGGATAGAAATAATCCTTTCAGCTAAATATATACAATCTATATACGGCTGCTCAATTTTATATGTGAATAGCTGTATTAGAGAATCTTGAACCATACAGTGGTGCATAACATCGATTAATAAAAGTACATTACCTACTTGGAATATTTACATTATTTAATACAAGCATACCTCAATAATAGTTCAGGTCCGAGGCAATTTATCTACCAAATACTCTGAGCCACTCTTATCATCAGTAGAGTTACTATGTGTTTTTAAAGTGCACACATTCACACATTATATTTTTATCCAGTAAACAGTTAATAAAAGTTATGTTTTAATTTCTCCATCAACCCTTTGGCTTACAGTGGTTGTTCAAGTTTCATTTCAATTTTAACTATATTTTTGGGAACAGAAGTGCTACCCAAGTGCATTCTTTCACTCTCTACCTCCTTAGGGTATAGACTATTCTTGTAACTAGTATAGTTTTATGCACAAGCACTCGAGCTCATTAGGGATATATTTATATACCGATTAAGAATACAGAAATTATATAAACTTTTACTAGTATCCAAATATACTTATATAGAAGGATACCATAACTGTAAAGAATCTGAACATTTTCTGTATATATTTAAACACGAAATTGAGAGTTCCTTTTCTATCAGTGTAGTGCTCTTGCTATTTTGCGCTAAATCAATTACTACCTACTCCTATATTTATTATAGGATTCCAGCAACTATAGCACACACTATTATTACTTTGAAGCTATGGCAAGCAAATTTGAGACAGATAGGCAAACAAGGGAGCAAAAAAGGCTTGCCGATATGAATGAAGTTTTTATCAATCCAACAACTACTAGTACAGATACTACTCCAAATAATCTAGATACCTTACTTAGAGAATTACACAAAAACCTATTTAAACAAGATAAACTTTGGTGGGACAAACAATTTTGTGAGCAGTATATTCAGAGGAATCTGATACCTAGGGGCCTAAGGATACAACTCTTCCAAGAAATAGAATTCAAACTAAAAAATCTGAGTATGGATTGGGAAGAAGCCCTAAGCGAATGCTCAGCCAAATTAATGAAAATTCTCATTAAACATGACTCCTATGAATATGACAGACTGGAAGAGATAATCCAAAGTCAAAATGAGCAATTGAAGCAATTTGAACAAATGCAAGAATTTGAAACTGCATATAAAAAATATCAAAAAGAATTAGATAAGTATGAAAATGAAATTAAACTAAAAAGGGCAAATTACAAAGAGACATACAGGACTTCAATAATAATAAAGTGTATAAATGGCGGAACAAAACCAACGTAACCAACTTTAGATCTCAGAGAAGAGTAAACATTGTGGAAACTGACATATCTGATACAGACAATGAAGACATTGATAACAATGATGAAGAAACAGCACCTCAAGCATCAACTTCCAGCAACATATCCATAGTGGAAAACAGAAAAAGAAAATCTTTTTTAGAAAAGGACTCAAGTACCGATTCCGAACCACCAGAAGAGGCAGGTGGAAAAAACAAAAGACAGACCAGAAACAAAAAGAATCAGAAAGACAAACAACAGACAAACAAACCACCCAAAAGGAATCCGAGCCCATTCTCCCTAATAAGGATGAGAAACTAAGAATCATAAATCTGTCTAATCGGACACTAACCTCTCTTCACATTAATGTGTTATCTAAAGGCTTGTCCTTCTGTCCACACAACAATCTGGACAGATTTGAGGTAATTAAAGATATACAACTATTTTTGCACAAACTTCTTCTAAAAAGACATTTCACTAACAAAGAACCAGATATTCCATCTGTTGACTGGACTGAAGATGAACTGGAAACCTTACAAATATTAAATGATCTCAACTCAGAACAAGAGGAATGTGAAAGACCTAACTGGCGAAAGACGCTAAAAACCAAATCAAAATACGTTCCCCCCAACAACACATGTTCCAATATTGAAGTCTGAACAAAATCTATCCAAAAGGGAAAGGGATACTCTCTCAGAAATGGAATCTTAGAATGATGTCATAATCCGCAACGCCGACAAGGGCGGTAATATTGTAATATGCAGTGGCGACTCTAGGAACAATATATAGGGGGGGGCACATAAGATACCACAGTCAAAACTGGGGGGGCACTAATAATTTTCACCTGTAAATCATAGCACTGAAAATAAACTGAATATATATAAATAAAATTCCAAAGTACAAGAGTAATGCTGTATGCAATGATACCTTTTTATTGTACTAACCTAAATACTTAAAAAGACAAGCTTTCAAGAGTTTTCCTTTCTTCCTCAGGTATTGCTTCAGACCTGAGAGAGAGAGGAAAACACTCAAAAGCTTTTCTTTATAGTTTAAAGCAATTTCAGCAAACATCAGGGCTCTGTAATTAATCCACTCCTCTATGTTTAATGTCACTAATGAAGACCAATGAACAGACCCTGAGTGTTTGTTGGGGTGTGTGTGTGTAACACTATCTAATATTCCATGTACCAATTTACACAGCCAGCCCCTACTTCAAAATACATACACACAGAGACACATAAATATACACACATACATACATAGACACACACTACACACACATGCATACATACAAACACACACAGTAACACACACATGCATACATACACAGTAACACACACATGCATACATACACACACACAGTAACACACACATGCATACATACACACACATAGTAACACACACATATGCATACACACACATGCATACACACATGCATACACACAAATGCTTACACACACATGCATACACACACATACATGCACACACATGAATGCATACACACACATAGTAACACACACATGCATACGCATACACACATACATACACACACATGCATACATACACACAGTTACACATACATACATACACATAAATACACATACACAGTTACACACACATGCATACATACACACACAGTTACACATACATGCATAAATACACACACAGTTACACATACACACACAGTAACACACATATGCATACATACACACAGTTACACATACATGCATACATACACATAAAAACACATATGCATACACACAGTTACACACATGCATACATACACACAAATACACACATAAACAACATACATACACACATACAGTTACACATACTTACACAGTTACACAAACACACATACATACATAGTTACACACATACATAAATACACACACACATACAGTACATACACACACACATACACACAAATAGGATCCTTTTTATTGCAGAGATCATTCACCAATAAAAAAAATTGCACCCGCTCATTCTGAAATCCCTGATGAATATCAAACAGAGAGTATCCTTTATCTAATAAACCCTCTGTTATGGAGTTATTATGGTCTATCTTCATTTCTATACATGAAACACCCTCCACCATATTGTCCTAAAAAAACACTACCGCCAATTACCGTACATTTTTTGCTGGCTGCCAGCAGAGCTCGGCCGGGACACTCTGATTGGCAGAAACTAAAGTAACAAGGCTGGACCTGGTCAATAGAACACGTGGAATTTCGCCCATTACCTATGGCTACAAGTAATGCCACATGCTTGCTAGACACAGTGCTGCAGCATATTTGTGCTTTTTCACGCTGCGCACACCATCTAATTTTTCATGTAATAGCCTGATTTTACTTATCCGTAGTGGCCAGTGTGGGATATAGAAAATAAACCTAAAATAGTGTGTCCCACTGTCTCATAATAGGAATTGACAGCTCTGCATAATAGCCTATAGACTAATAGTGAGGAAAGTTCCACATGCAATGAGACACAATCTAAGAGAAAGTAACACCTAAGCCAAACATTTATAGAGTAAATCTGCTAAACACACAGATACACTAACAAACACTGCCAGACACTCTGATTGAAATGCACAGTATCAGTATGATTAAACTAAGCAAATAGTAAACGTGAAACTGGAGTTTCCGTCCGAGTTTCCCCCGAGCCTCTTTGAACAGCGTTCCAAGGAGTTGGTTGCCATAGACACGAGGCCTTTTCGCGGTTTGCAGCTCCAAAAACTGAGAAATCGAACCCAATAAACAGAACAAGCACACCTTGTACCGGTTTCATCAAACACAATATATACCCCAGTAGTGTTCCACACTCGGTAACGGTACTTATTGGATCAGCAAGGGTCACAACAGCAATAAACAAACCAAACTGTAAAAACTGCTGTTTTGCAAGCAAATTTAAAGTTAAAATAAACAATTTACATACTTTGTATATCGTACTATTATTTATTATCGTTGTACTTGTGTTTTCAAATGACTGGTAAAGTTGCCAAGGGGCCAATAATTTAACAGAACAGCTGATTATATCTAAGGAAAAATAGCCGATAGTGTAATATATGTAATCTAAGACTTGATATATGGACATAAAGATGAAGTATATACCCTGTTTACACGGCCAATCTCATCAGGCATCTGAAAGTAAATTTGCAGATTTTACAAACAAGAGAAAAGCAAATAGTTGTGGATTTGACACACATTCCATAGCAGCACATAGTTCCACCCTACATATTTCTCACTCCATAACAAGCAGCCCCGCCGGTACCTCAGTCAGACACTCACAGGCCGGGTACGGGCTGCTCTTCGCTCCATGCTGAAGATGCATTGCTCCCAATGCTCCGGAAGTAAGCCAGGTACCGGGACTGGAGGCCGAGTGACAGCAAGTGAGAGGTGGGTTGTGGGAGGGACTGATGAAGTGATGATGAGTTAGATGCGGGTAATGAGGAGGGACCCACAGATTGTAAAAGGAGCACGTTAGAGGGATTGGTAATCACAGAGCAAGGAGACGGGTGGAGAAGCCTAGGCAGGATAGCGGGATATAGAAGGGAGAAGCTGGCAAGAGGAGAGGTACACAAACGCTGTGGCCTGATGGGGGGGCAGATGGGGGGGCAAAGGAAAATCTAGGGGGCAATTGCCCCCCTTACCCCCCCTGTAGCGACGCCACTGGTAATATGGCCCATAGAAATGTATTTGGAAGAGGCTAACCTTCAATTGAAGAATAAAACCTGCTATAAAGAATTATGGAATAACCCCACAGGGGATTTCCATGCTCAATACAATAAATTGATTGACTCAGCCTTCAAAAATGGCTTAATTAATACTAAGGAAAAGAAGTTTCTGACTATTGTGCATCCTAAAGTCGCAACATTCTATCTAATTCCGAAAGTTCATAAAAATAGCCGAAAACCACCTGGCAGACCCATCGTCTCCGGTAATGAAAACCTAATGGAAAAGGCGAGTCAATATGTAGATTTAAGGCTAAGACTGTTCCTAACACAACTATCGTCCTATGTGAAAGACACCATGGAAGTGTTACAAATAATACAGGACATTAACATCTCCAAAAACACCTGGCTAGTCTCTTGTGACGTGGAATCCCTGTATACTAGCATTGACCACAAACTAGGATTACAAGCCATCCAATACTTTCTCAATATGTCATCTGATGAAAGCCCAGACCATAACCAATTCACACTTAATCTACTCAAATTCGTGCTAACTAAAAATTATTTTCCCTTCAACAACAAGTTCTACCTCCAAACCCAGGGTACTGCCATGGGCACGGCCTGTGCTCCCACCTACGCGAATCTTTTCTTAGGATGGTGGGAGCAAACCACAGTATTCTGCGATACAAATGACGAATATTCAGATAAGATTCCAGTGTGGATTCGATACATAGATGACATCCTGTTCTTATGGGAAGGCACAGAAGAAGATCTTGATACCTTTCTATTAAAGTTAAATCAAAACAATTTGAACATCAGATTAACTCATCACAAAAGTCAGACAAACATTTCCTTCTTGGATTTATTAATCCGTAAGGAAGAAGACGGCTCCCTAAGCACAGATTTGTATCGAAAAGAAACAGCTACCAACAATTTGCTACCAGTGCCCATGCACCCAATACCATAAAGTCCCTACCAATTGGAGAATTTTTGAGATTAAGGAGAAACTGCTCACAAGATACGACCTTCAAGATGAGAGCCGCAGAATTGGAAAATCGTTTACTCTTAAGGGGCTACAGCAAGAGATCTATTCACAAGGCTAAAACGAGAGCATTAAAAACTGCTAGATCTGAACTATTAAAAACAAAAACTAAAAAGGGTGATAATAAAACCAGACTAGTATTAACGTATAATCAGCAAACACAGCAAATTGTGAATATAATTAATAACAACTGGCATATACTACAAGCGGACCCCTATTTAAAGGACTTAATAGGCGAAAGGGTCCAACTCAGCTATCGGAGGAATAAAAATCTAAAGGAAAGGCTGAGCCCCAGTCATTTTGTACAAAAATCCACCAAAACTAGACCACCTGAAAGAGGTTTGTGTCTATGTGGAAACTGCTCCTCGTGCGGCAACATGGTTAAAAAGAAATCCATCACTGACAGGTTTGGTAAACACCATCAAATTATGAGTTATATTAATTGTAATTCTAGTGGAGTAATATATGTCCTCCAATGCAAATGTCCTAAAGTATACATCGGTATGACTACTAGAACTGTACATACCTGATTGATGGAACATTTGCGAAATATCCGTAATGCCCCTAAAGATCTATCTAAAGACAAAAAAATCACGTTCGTAGCTTCTCATTTCTTTAAACACCACCAATCTAAAACCTCTGAATTAAAATGCTTTGGAATCCAGAAGATATCTCTGGGATTAAGAGGAGGCAATCTTGAAACAGCGTTGCTCAAGGCAGAAGCAAAATGGATATACTTAATGGACAGCGTATATCCTAAAGGCATGAATGAACAGAACAATTATTCTATGTTCATATAAATGAATAACACACCATTGGCATGCAAACCATATAAAAATTACTGTAAACGTGTACAACAGCATTTCATCTCTTTAAAATATCTCACACATTAGTAGTATAAGAGAGATACTCTAATTAATCTTTGATGGATATTTTTATATCTCCTCTAACCACCATACGATTGTATTCACATTTATTTATTTTTTTATTTTCTTATATTTATTAATATATCACAAGCATCTTTCCCTTCTGTCTAACCTATCTCTACAAGTCTCTAATTAATATAGAGTACACTTCACTATTGTAGTATAATCTACAAACCCATTTGGCACCTTGTCATATACTCACCAAATAATTTTTACTAGTATTTATTTGATAACACTTTATCACATTTACCCCCTACACTCCCCTCACCTCCTTGTATTTAACTCCTCCATATTTTGACACACAATAATTTACAAATAGACACAACAAGTGGACACGTACACTTGCATACCACCTTTATCACTTTTGATCATTCGTATCCTAGGATTAAGAATCACGCAATCTTTCTTTTTTGCTTTTATATATATATATATATTCTTTTCACTGGTTCATTGGAAAATATCCCATCTCTCCACTATTACTCGTGACATGGCATGTTGCATTTATTAAACATGAAAAGCCAATATTTTACAATAGGAGAGAATAATAGCTTCCCTATTATATAATATTATTATTTCAAATTTTCAACAATAGATATTAGGTTACATCTATTCCAACTCCATCTTAAATGTAGCAATTTTTATTAATAAGTACAGTCTTTATTAATAATAGTAGCAAAATAAGCTTAAAAACAAACAATACGTTGAAATTGGCAACATATAGGGAAGGATTTATAATATATGACAAAACAACAACTTGTAACAAATGAACTCTCCAAAATAAATGCACGTAATTTTGATACTATTACCACTGGTTTATAACCTTGGGAAGAAGAAAACAATAAACTTATTCTGATTAACATATTTCTCCCATAGATAAAAAAACTTTTTTCAAATAACCAATGTGTATATAAGCTTGGGATATAAAAAAATCTCCCCATGCTGTATTAGTTCAACAAGAATTAAAACAAAATCCTCCGTGGATAGTGCATTAGATACTGCTCTAATGTCACTTGACTTTTGCCATTCACTGAATTAATACCAAACGACCAGCACGGCAAAATGTTTCAAGTCACAACTGTCAATCAAGTTTAAATTACGCCTCCTCCAGTCTTTCAGAGCCCCACGATTGGTTCAATTGTAGCCAATGGGCTGATGCCTAAGAATTTAAATATCCTGAGACGCCGGCGCGCGTCACCTTTGAAAAAGCAGAAACGCTATCGGCGAAACATGTTAGGGATGGGTATCTGTTAATACCCTGTTTAGTTTCTTTTTTAACAGCATAGCTAACTCGAATTAATTTATCAATATAGTGGCAACTTGGACCAGATTTCAAGTAATCTTTCTAAGTGTCAGTGGCAAATGGTCAAGGGCAAATTACTTGTTGATACTATAAAGCTACAACTGCTAGTGGTGTGAATTGACAGCCTTGACATATACTAAAGAATCCTCTGTTAATAATACAAGATTTCAGCGGCTAGTCGTCTATACTAGCCGGTTTTGCTTTTTCTTTTGATTATTTAATCACAAGTATCCTGAATGCTATAGTCGCTCAATATCATAACGGCTAATCTCTATAAGGGCTACTTTAGATAAAAAATTATAGACGAATCATTGTCTGATACTTTAAAGTCATAGCAGCTAGCCGCTTACTTTGACTACTTCAGTGTACACTTTGACAACATATTTGCATGTATTTAACTAGTAATCAGTTGTAGATACATATTCATGTGGGTTACCTAAGATACAATACTGTAAAGATATTGACAGAATATATCCCTTTGCTACAACAATTACTATATACAATTATGAATAAATCACTTGATTTAATATTCAAAAACGTTGCTGCCTTAAAAGTGAACACCGTATAGTATAAAAGCTAGCTAGACAAAGTACTCTTGATAATTAGTAAACTTATCTTATACAGATCGTCCTAACTACCTCATCTCCAACATTACAATATAGGAGATGACAGCTGCAATCTAAAGTACCGTGCCAATATTTGTAAATTGTGGGCGATTTTAAGTGTAATAATATTATCCAATCAGCCTGTCAGGAGACCTAAGATATAACAGCTGATAGAGAGAGCCTGACAACATTTGCCACTGAATATAAATCACTGGAGTTCAAAACCAGTGAAGTATTAACACCAGTATTAATTAAAGCACAAACTGTCTACTTGTAAGACAAAGTTGTGTTAAAGTACACCAAGCACCTATACATTCTATATATTAATTAAACTATCTATAACCCCTGTTGCAATAATAGCTCAATTATACAGTATATATTAAAAAATAAAAAATAGATATTCAATAAGGCCATTTGAGCCATTTCTGTGGTCCATTGAATACAAAAAAGGAATTGTGAAAAAATATATACTGTCACTATATACATAAACTAATAGTACAATTTATTGCAACTGAAGTGACAAGGGGAAAACAAATAACTATTGAGTTCAACCCTAATTGTGAATTTACAGCTATCTTGGACCTAGTAATCTAACTTTAGGATTGAACAACTCATTTACAGAGATTTATCTATCCTGATATATATTAAAGGGACATTCCACCCACATTTTTTCTTTTATAATTTAGAAAGAGAATGCAATTTTAAACATCTTTCTAATTTACTTATATTATCTAATTTGTTTTATTCTCTTGATATTCTTTGATGAAAAGCATATCTAGATATGCCCACTAGCTGCTGATTGGTTGCTGCACATAGAAGCCTCGTGTGATTGGCTCACCATGTGCATTGCTTTTTCTTCAACTAAGGATATTTAAAAAGTGAAGCAAAATAAATAATGGAAGTAAATTGTAATGTTGTTTAAATTTCTATTCTCTATCTAAATCATGAAAGAAAGATTTTGGGTTTAGTGGCCCTTTAACCATAAACTCGATTCAGGACAATAGTTACTAGTACTCCTCACAGATACTAACTCTTAATTTATCTCACAACCTAAGGGGGATTGACCCAACATTAAGATAATAATAAGAAAGGATAGAAATAATCCTTTCAGCTAAATATATACAATCTATATACGGCTGCTCAATTTTATATGTGAATAGCTGTATTAGAGAATCTTGAACCATACAGTGGTGCATAACATCAATTAATAAAAGTACATTACCTACTTGGAATATTTACATTATTTAATACAAGCATACCTCAATAATAGTTCAGGTCCGAGGCAATTTATCTACCAAATACTCTGAGCCACTCTTATCATCAGTAGAGTTACTATGGCCTAGATTTGGAGTTCGGCGGTAGCCGTCAAAACCAGCGTTAGAGGCTCCTAACGCTGGTTTTAGGCTACCGCCGGTATTTGGAGTCAGTGATTAAAGGGTCTAACGCTCACTTTTCAGCCGCGACTTTTCCATACCGCAGATCCCCTTACGTCAATTGCGTATCCTATCTTTTCAATGGGATCTTTCTAACTCCGGTATTTAGAGTCGTTTCTGAAGTGAGCGTTAGAGCTCTAACGACAAAATTCCAGCCGCCTGAAAATAGCAGGAGTTAAGAGCTTTCTGGCTAACGCCGGTTCATAAAGCTCTTAACTACTGTACCCTAAAGTACACTAACACCCATAAACTACCTATGTACCCCTAAACCGAGCTCCCCCCACATCGCCGCCACTCGATTTAAATTTTTAACCCCTAATCTGCCGACCGCCACCTACGTTATACTTATGTACCCCTAATCTGCTGCCCCTAACCCCGCCGACCCCTGTATTACATTTATTAACCCCTAACCTGCCCCCCACAACGTCGCCGCCAGCTACTTAAAATAATTAACCCCTAATCTTCCGACCGCAAAGCGCCGCCACCTACGTTATCCCTATGTACCCCTAATCTGCTACCCCTAACACCGCCGACCCCTATATTATATTTATTAACCCCTAATCTGCCCCCCTCAACGTCGCCGACACATGCCTACACTTATTAACCCCTAATCTGCCGAGCGGACCTGAGCGCTACTATAATAAAGTTATTAACCCCTAACCCGCCTCACTAACCCTATAATAAATAGTATTAACCCCCTAATCTGCCCTCCCTAACATCGCCAACACCTAACTTCAATTATTAACCCCTAATCTGACGACCGGAGCTCACCGCTATTCTAATAAATTGATTAACCCCTAAAGCTAAGTCTAACCCTAACACTAACACCCCCCTAACTTAAATATAATTTTAATCTAACGAAATAAATTAACTCTTATTAAATAAATGATTCCTATTTAAAGCTAAATACTTACCTGTAAAATAAATCCTAATATAGCTACAATATAAATTATAATTATATTATAGCTATTTTAGGATTAATATTTATATTACAGGCAACTTGGTATTCATTTTAACCAGGTACAATAGCTATTAAATAGTTAATAACTATTTAATAGCTACCTAGTTAAAATAATAACAAATTTACCTGTAAAATAAATCCTAACCTAAGATATAATTAAACCTAACACTACCCTATCAATAAATTAATTAAATAAACTACCTACAATTACCTACAATTAACCTAACACTACACTATCAATAAATTAATTAAACACAATTGCTACAAATAAATACAATTAAATAAACTAGCTAAAGTACAAAAAATAAAAAAGAACTAAGTTACAAAAAATAATAAAATATTTACAAACATAAGAAAAATATTACAACAATTTTAAACTAATTACACCTACTCTAAGCCCCCTAATAAAATAACAAAGCCCCCCAAAATAAAAAATTCCCTACCCTATTCTAAATTAAAAAAGTTACAAGCTCTTTTACCTTACCAGCCCTGAACAGGGCCCTTTGCGGGGCATGCCCCAAGGAATTCAGCTCTTTTGCCTGTAAAAAAAAACATACCATACCCCCCCCCAAACATTACAACCCACCACCCACATACCCCTAATCTAACCCAAACCCCCCTTAAAGAAACCTAACACTAAGCCCCTGAAGATCTTCCTACCTTGTCTTCACCATACCAGGTTCACCGATCCGTCCTGGCTCCAACATCTTCATCCAACCCAAGCGGGGGTTGGCGATCCATCATCCGGTGCTGAAGAGGTCCAGAAGAGGCTCCAAAGTCTTCCTCCTATCCGGCAAGAAGAGGACATCCGGACCGGCAAACATCTTCTCCAAGCGGCATCTTCAATCTTCTTCCATCCGGTGCGGAGCGGGTCCATCTTGAAGCAGGCGACGCGGATCCATCCTCTTCTTCCGTTGTCTCCCGACGAATGACGGTTCCTTTAAGGGACGTCATCCAAGATGGCGTCCCTCGAATTCCGATTGGCTGATAGGATTCTATCAGCCAATCGGAATTAAGGTAGGAATTTTCTGATTGGCTGATGGAATCAGCCAATCAGAATCAAGTTCAATCCGATTGGCTGATCCAATCAGCCAATCAGATTGAGCTCGCATTCTATTGGCTGTTCCGATCAGCCAATAGAATGCGAGCTCAATCTGATTGGCTGATTGGATCAGCCAATCGGATTGAACTTGATTCTGATTGGCTGATTCCATCAGCCAATCAGAAAATTCCTACCTTAATTCCGATTGGCTGATAGAATCCTATCAGCCAATCGGAATTCGAGGGACGCCATCTTGGATGACGTCCCTTAAAGGAACCGTCATTCGTCGGGAGACAACGGAAGAAGAGGATGGATCCGCGTCGCCTGCTTCAAGATGGACCCGCTCCGCACCGGATGGAAGAAGATTGAAGATGCCGCTTGGAGAAGATGTTTGCCGGTCCGGATGTCCTCTTCTTGCCGGATAGGAGGAAGACTTTGGAGCCAGGACGGATCGGTGAACCTGGTATGGTGAAGACAAGGTAGGAAGATCTTCAGGGGCTTAGTGTTAGGTTTCTTTAAGGGGGGTTTGGGTTAGATTAGGGGTATGTGGGTGGTGGGTTGTAATGTTGGGGGGGGTATGGTATGTTTTTTTTTACAGGCAAAAGAGCTGAATTCCTTGGGGCATGCCCCGCAAAGGGCCCTGTTCAGGGCTGGTAAGGTAAAAGAGCTTGTAACTTTTTTAATTTAGAATAGGGTAGGGAATTTTTTATTTTGGGGGGCTTTGTTATTTTATTAGGGGGCTTAGAGTAGGTGTAATTAGTTTAAAATTGTTGTAATATTTTTCTTATGTTTGTAAATATTTTATTATTTTTTGTAACTTAGTTCTTTTTTATTTTTTGTACTTTAGCTAATTTATTTAATTGTATTTATTTGTAGCAATTGTGTTTAATTAATTTATTGATAGTGTAGTGTTAGGTTAATTGTAGGTAATTGTAGGTAGTTTATTTAATTAATTTATTGATAGGGTAGTGTTAGGTTTAATTATATCTTAGGTTAGGATTTATTTTACAGGTAAATTTGTTATTATTTTAACTAGGTAACTATTAAATAGTTCTTAACTATTTAATAGCTATTGTACCTGGTTAAAATAATTACAAAGTTGCCTGTAAAATAAATATTAATCCTAAAATAGCTATAATATAATTATAATTTATATTGTAGCTATATTAGGATTTATTTTACAGGTAAGTATTTAGCTTTAAATAGGAATAATTTATTTAATAAGAGTTAATTTATTTCGTTAGATTAAAATTATATTTAATTTAGGGGGTTGTTAGTGTTAGGGTTAGACTTAGCTTTAGGGGTTAATACATTTATTATAGTAGCGGTGAGGTCCGCTCGGCAGATTAGGGGTTAATAATTGAAGGTAGGTGTCGGCGATGTTAGGGAGGGCAGATTATGGGTTAATACTATTTATGATAGGGTTAGTGAGGCGGATTAGGGGTTAATAACTTTATTATAGTAGCGCTCAGGTCCGCTCGGCAGATTAGGAGTTAATAAGTGTAGGCAGGTGTCGGCGACGTTGAGGGGGGCAGATTAGGGGTTAATAAATATAATATAGGGGTCGGCGATGTTAGGGGCAGCAGATTAGGGGTACATAGTGATAACGTAGGTTGCGGCGGTTTACGGAGCGGCAGATTAGGGGTTAAAAAAAATATGCAGGTGTCAGCGATAGCGGGGGCGGCAGATTAGGGGTTAATAAGTGTAAGGCTAGGGGTGTTTAGACTCGGGGTACATGTTAGGGTGTTAGGTGCAGACGTAGGAAGTGTTTCCCCATAGGAAACAATGGGGCTGCGTTAGGAGCTGAACGCTGCTTTTTTTCAGCTCAAACAGCCCCATTGTTTCCTATGGGAGAATCGTGCACGAGCACGTTTTTGAAGCCGGCCGCGTCCGTAAGCAACTCTGGTATCGAGAGTTGCCTTTGCGGTAAAAATGCTCTACGCTCCTTTTTTGGAGCCTAACGCAGCATTTGTTTAAACTCTCGATACCAGAGTTAAATTTATGGTGCGGCCAGAAAAAAGCCCGCGGAGCGTTAACAGCCCTTTTACCGCCGAACTCCAAATCTAGGCCTATGTGTTTTTAAAGTGCACACATTCACACATTATATTTTTATCCAGTAAACAGTTAATAAAAGTTATGTTTTAATTTCTCCATCAACCCTTTGGCTTACAGTGGTTGTTCAAGTTTCATTTCAATTTTAACTATATTTTTGGGAACAGAAGTGCTACCCAAGTGCATTCTTTCAGTCTCTACCTCCTTAGGGTATAGACTATTCTTGTAACTAGTATAGTTTTATGCACAAGCACTCGAGCTCATTAGGGATATATTTATATACCGATTAAGAATACAGAAATTATATAAACTTTTACTAGTATCCAAATATACTTATATAGAAGGATACCATAACTGTAAAGAATCTGAACATTTTCTGTATATATTTAAACACGAAATTGAGCGTTCCTTTTCTATCAGTGTAGTGCTCTTGCTATTTTGCGCTAAATCAAAATCCTTGCCGAAATCATACTAATCCGAATGAATTTGTTCTGAAAGATTAGAATCGTTCTGAGTTATTCCGTTTCATTTGGATGTGCATGGCGCAGTTGTCTGACTTGGTGTAAATAATATTATTAAAACCAAAGAACCACTAAATCAGTAGATAATGAGATATAATTAACAAATAATTAAAATATGAGTGAGATTGAACACATAAAAGTTTTTAGATTGGTGTTGGACTAGTATGGTTATGTATTTGTATAACTTGGATATTTTTTTGACCAGTCCGAATCGATGTAACATAACTAACGAGTGACAATGAATCAAATAGAATACATTTGGTTTTTTTCAAATGAGCGTAGTGTCATATTCTTCTACGGACTTCTTTTTCAATCAGCTGATTCCTTTTGTTTTGTGGGTTGGATTACTGTCACGGTGATAGACTTCTAGTCCAATAATAAGATTCTTTTACGTTTGCGGGTTGAATTGAAATATTACATTTATTTCTTAATATTACAGTCATTTTAACAGTGTGATAAATGTATTAATAATATCGATTATCGAATCGATTAGAAAACGAATGTATCCGAAATTATTGAACCAAATAAGTTCCGAAATAATGATTTAACGGAATATAACTAATTTTGCCGAAATAACGAATCGATCCGAAATTACGAAGGATTCAATAACGTTTTCAAATTAATCCGAATTTCCGAATAAGGCGGGTCACGAATGTAACCGAAACGAATTACTGACACATATAGAATCAATCCGACTATATTGAACCGAAAGAAGAAAAAACCTGAATCGAAACTAAATTTTTTTCCGATCGCACACATGTCTAAAAACCATTACTAATTTGCCTCAGCAGAAAAGATAACCTAAGTTACAATATGGCAGCACCCCCTGCTTTATGGACATTAACTTTAATTTCAATATTTAAACAACTAATAAAAATTTTAAAAATGACTCTCAGGCTAATCTTTGTTTTTGAATCATAATTCAAGCAATGGTTTATTTAATGTTTATGTTCCTTTAAACAAAAACTGCCCACAGCTCCTACTCATTATAGTTTGGAAGGATTTTTGCTAATGAGTAAAAAAGGCCAAGGGCTTTAGCCCATTGGATGCATTCAGAGATTCCTCACCAGAGGCCCTACCCAAACCTACCCACCAACTATGTCTTACAACTAAGTGATGTTAACAGTAATGCAACAGGACACGGATTTAACTCATGCCAACAAAACACAAAGCCGCAATTTGTTTATCCATTGACTGTCAGTAACACATTGATTAGTTATAAGAGATGTGCATTTGTTTCATGACAAATACACATTCGTGACGAAAACTGAATTTTCGTTTTCGTTAACTGAAACGAAAATCTGAATGAATGCATCATAGAAAATTAAAGAAAACAAAAAATACTGACAAAAATCAACACTATTAATTTGTTTCCTTTAATTTTTTAAGGGTTCAATACTTACCTTAACGTGCTCTGGAGAGATTGCTAACCTGCTCCTCTTCTTGCCTCTTCCTGCCAGAGCCCTGGCCACGATAACAGGAGGCTTAGCGCACTTGGTTAAAGTTAGTGCAGGTCCTGGGAACTGAGAGCATTAAGCCTGTTGTTAGCGTATACGGGGCTCCGGAAACAAGAGGGTCAGGTTAGCACGCTGAAACATTTACTTTTGTTTAATGAAAATGAATTTAAATGTTTAACTAAAATTCAGTTTTCATTTAGTTTTAAACAAAACGAATACTGAATACTGTAGCCACCGAATATTCGGAACAAAATTTTTGCCTGAAACAAACATTTCTTGGCTGCACATCTTTATATAAACACAAGACTAAATAAGCAAAGACATTTTAAGCTTTACATATTCAAAGCTTAAAGGGACAGTCAAGTCCAAAAAACCCTTTCATGATTCAGATAGGGCGTGTAATTTTAAGCAACGTTCCAATTTACTGTTATCACCAATTTTGCTTTGTTCTCTTAGTATTCTTAGTTGAAAGCTAAACCTAGTAGGTTTATATGCTAATTTCTAATACCTTGAAGGCCGCCTCTAATCTAAATGCATTTTGACAGTTTTTTGCCACTAGAGGGCAATAGTTCATGTGTTTCATATAGATAACATTGAACTCATACACGTGAATTTACAGAGGAGTGAGCACTGATTAGCTAAAATGCAAGTCTGTCAAAAGAACTGAAATAAGGGGGCAGTCTGGAGAGGCTAAGATACAAGGTAATTACAGAGGTAAAACGTGTATTATTATAACTGTGTTGGTTTTGCAAAACTGGGGAATGGGTAATTAAGGGATTATCTATCTTTTAAAACTGGTGTTGACTGTCCCTTTAAATTTGGTACTTTGGGGCATATTTATCAATGTGCGAGCGGACATTATACGAAGTAGCGTATCATGTCCGCCGCACATCGATAAATAGCAACAGCATACGCTATCAGGATTTATCATTGCACCAGCAGTTCTTGTGAACTGCTGGTGCAATGTCGCCCCCTGCAGATTTGCAGGGGGTGTCAATCAACCCGATCGTATTCGGGCGGACAAGTTATGGAGTAGCGGTCTTTATAAACAAGGGGCATCAAGCTCCATACGGAGCTTAATAAATATGCCCCTTTGTAATCAAAATTATGGGGTCACAATCCATTTAGAAATGTTTATCTAATGAGTTTTCTTAAAGAAATAAAATTTAATTTTTTTTTATTTGATAAGCTTTCCTAATGGATTGTTCCCAACCCTTCTATGTGTCATTTTTTTTTTCATGATTCACACAGATCATAGAATTTAAAAAAAAGTTATTTATTTCTGTTATCTTTTTTTTTTTTTTTTTTAACATTAATTTTTTATTTGTGCCAGTGAGCGAAGGAATAAGCAAAATCCAATACATTTGAACATGAAACTGCACCACGCAGGGTGCCGATAAGCATAAAAAGAAAAATATGATTGAATTACATCATTCACAATATATGGAGATGTCAGAATAACATAATCAAAAAATAAAACTCTTTTGTTTCTTTTGCGTATATGTATCATGCAAAAACAATCGATTCTTCTATCTCTGGCGGTTCATTTTATCATAGGCTTGAAAACAAACAACACAATCATACAACATCCACACAAAAAAAAAAAAAAAACAACAAAAAAAAACTCATATCCCTCTCAAATTATGATTTTAGTCTGCCCCTCTTCCTTCCACTGTAGATCTCCTGACGTGTCAACTGTCTACCGACTCTGGTTCCTGCCCTGGCCTCTCCAACCCTTTCACTTATTCTACCTATAATTCACAACCCACTCTGCCGGGAAATCTCCCAATAATACCAGATCAGAAAAACAATCAGTACTTAAGAAAGGAGATAGAATTGACTTTTGCACGTCTTCTGGATACATTTTAATTATAGGTAACCATCCCAGTAAAAATCTTTTACATTCTTTTTCACTTGCGTCCCAAAGATGGAAAGATTCAAAGATAATTTGCAACTGGATTTCTTTGATAAAAAATGAGAATCCTGGCATCTTTTTGGCTTTCCAGTTACTTAATATAAGTTGTCTCACAAGTATAATGATTGTATTTATAATTTTACTTGATGGGACTGTCTTTTGACTAGATCGAATTAGCAAAAATATATCCTCAACTTTGAATTGTATGTTTGTTGAGTACGTTCTATTAATCCAAAAAATCACTTTCTTCTAAAATTGTTGAACTCTAGGGCAGTGCCAGAACATATGTAAAATATCCGCATTCATAAGGACACATCGCAGGCAAAAGAAGTCTTGGCCCGTAAACATTTTAGCCATTTTCCAAGGTGTGCAGTAATAATTATTAAGTAATTTCACATGGCCTTCTCTCCAGCTAGTTGGAATACGGCATTTACTTAATGATTCACAACTCTCTTTCAATGTAGCATGATTTATGTTTGGAATCTTAGATATCCATTTTACACATAATTTCTCCATTAGAGAATCACTTTGTTTGGCAAGCATGATACTATATAATAATGAAATAGAGGGGGGCTTAATATGAGCAACAACCATAATTGCTTTAAACTCCGTCCATGCGATTGTCTCACCACGATTCCATCTCCTAGAAGATATAAAATTGTGCACTTGAAAATAGGGATAAAAATTATTACTTGATAGGTCAAATCGAGCTTTCAAAATATCAAAAGGGATTATTTGTCGATCTTCCGTAAAAAATTGCGAAACTAACTTAAGATCTTTATTGAACCAATCTCTAAATATCTGCTGGTTGTTTCCTGGAGGGAATTCGGGGTTGCCTATTAAAGGTAGGTAGTCCGAAAAGGTGTAATCAAGACCTATAAGGGAGCATATTTTTTGCCAGGCTAGAACTACGTTATTTATTGATATTAGACTTTTGACCTTATGCTGTGTTTCTTTTGGATGAATATGTAGTAGAGCTTTGAGAGAAAAAGGGAAGACTAAAGTATTTTCCAATTCTAATGTTGCAAACCAGCTTGTTTCTATGAGCCAATCAAGCGCAATTTTGCCCAAGGCTGCAAGATTATAGAGCGCTATATTAGGTAAAGCTAGCCCGACTTCTTTACGAGGTTGCATCAGTTTTTCCAATGCGATTCGTGCTTTTTTCTTATTATACCATATAAAATGTGAAAAACTCGAATTTAACTTACGTATATCTGCTTTATATAGTATCAAAGGCAGATTTTGTAGAAGAAATAGAAGCCGGGGAAAGATTATAGACTTAATAAGGTTCACTCTCGCAGTCAGAGATAGAGGAAGGGCAGCCCAAAGTTTCAAGTCCGCATAGATTTTTTGAAATAACGGAACGAAATTAAGACCATACCACCTTGCAGGATTTCTATGAAGATATATTCCCAGATATTTAAGAGCATCCACCTCTTTGAATTCCAGATTATCTAGAGCATTACTTGTTTTATATAACCACATTATTTCACTTTTACTATAATTCACTTTATACCCGGAGAATGAACTAAAAAGATTTAGACAATCTATCACGGTCGGGATAGCCCTAGGTGTGTTATGGAGGAAGATTAGTAAATCATCCGCATATAGTAAAGTTTTAAGAACAGTCTGCCCAATAGAAATACCTTCTAATATATTCCGTAGCCTTATGGCGAGAGGTTCTAATGCAAGGTTAAACAGGAGAGGAGACAAGGGACACCCTTGTCTAGTACCTTTTTTCAGTTTTATCCCTGAGGTGAGATTATTATTGATTAGGAGATAAGATATTGGACACTGATAGATATTACGGGTAAACTGAACAAACTCATTTTTAAACCCAAATTTTTCGAGGGTCTGAAATAGATATTCCCATTCTATAGAATCAAACGCTTTTACCGCGTCGAGGGTTAAAAGTGCGCAATCGTATAAGAAATGTCTATCTGAGCTTTGGCGAGTATTCCATATATAATCTATTAGGGTTGTCAGTTTCCGTATATTTTTAGAAACATTTCTAGAGGCCATAAACCCTGATTGATCTGGATGTATCACTTCATTGAGACATAGCATTAATCTGGCTGCTAAGATAGAGGATAAAATCTTATAGTCCGCATTAAGTACGGAGATTGGTCTGTAAGACCCTGGATCCTCGGGGTCTTTTCCTTTTTTAAGAATCAGGGAAATGTTAGCGGCCGCAAAATATTCTGAAGGTATCTTCCCGTTTCTATAGTAATTATTAAACAGTTTTCCTAGGGTGGGTTTAATTTCTTCTGCGAGTATTTTATAAAACTCTGCAGGCAGGCAGTCTGGCCCTGCAGCTTTATTCAATTTGGCCTTATCAATTGCTTCTGACTTATGGGGTCACAATCCATTTAGAAATGTTTATCAAATGAGTTTTCTTAAAGAAATAAAATTTAATTTTTTTTTATTTGATAAGCTTTCCTAATGGATTGTTCCCAACCCTTCTATGTGTCATTTTTTTTCATGATTCACACAGATCATAGAATTTAAAAAAAGTTATTTATTTCTGTTATCAAATTTGCTTGGTTTCCATGGTAGTGTTTGTTGGTAGGTGTCTGACATGATCCCGCCACAGCAGTTAATCCTGTTAGGTGACCTCTACTTTCCTACCTGCAAATCCCTAATGTCTATCAACTCTAAACAACCCTACACAGTCCCCCACCAATGCTGCCCCTTAAATCTAGCTTCAACTACTTGACTGCAAACACCTCTCTACATCAGGGTTCTTCAAACCATGGGTGAGGACCCATTATTTGCTCGCAACAACATGTTTACTGGCTCGTGACTTGTATGTTTGTTGTAGTAAAGTGTGTGTGTTGTATGTGTAATATGAGAGTGTGTGTGTGCTGTATGAGAGTGTGTGTGGTATGTGTGTTGAATGAGAGGGTGTGGTGTGTGTGTGTTGTATGAAAGGGTGTGTGGTGTGTGTGTTGTATGAGAGGCTGTGTGTGTTGTATGAGAGGGTGTGTGTGTTGTATGAGAGTGTGTTTGGTGTGTGTGTGTTGTATGAGAGGGTGTGTGGTGTGTGTGTGTTGTATGAGAGTGTGTTTGGTGTGTGTGTTGTATGATAGGGTGTGGTATGTGTGTTGTATGAGAGTGTGTTTGGTGTGTGTGTTGTATAAGTGTGTGAGGTGTGTGTGTTGTATGAGAGTGTGTGTGGTGTGTGTGTGTGTGTGTGTGTGTTATATGAAAGGGTGTGGTGTGTGTTGTATGATAATGTGTGTGGTGTGTGTGTTGTATGAGAGGGTGTGGTGTGTGTATGTTGTATGTGGTGCATGAGAGTATGTGTGGTGTGTGTGTTGTATGAGAGTGTGTGCGGTGTGTGTGTTGTATGAGTGTGTGTGGGGTGTGTGTGTTGTATGAGTGTGTGTGGGGTGTGTGTGTTGTATGAGAGGGTGTGTGGTGTGTGTGTGTTGTATGAGAGGGTGTGTGGTGTGTGTGTTGTATGAGTGTGTGTGGGGTGTGTGTGTTGTATGAGAGGGTGTGTGGTGTGTGTGTGTGTTGTATGAGAGGTTGTGTGGTGTGTGTGTTGTATGAGTGTGTGTGGGGTGTGTGTGTTGTATGAGAGGGTGTGTGGTGTGTGTGTGTGTTGTATGAGATTGTGTTTGGTGTGTGTGTGTTGTATGATAGCGTGTGGTATGTGTGTAGTATGAGAGTGTGTTTGGCGTATGTGTTGTATAAGTGTGTGTGGTGTGTGTGTTGTATGACAGTGTGTGCGGTGTGTGTATTGTATGAGTGTGTGTTATTTGATAAGCTTTCCTAATGGATTGTGACCAACCCTTCTATGTGTCATTTTTTTCATGATTCACACAGATCATAGAATTTAAAAAAAGGTTATTTATTTCTGTTATCAAATTTGCTTGGTTTCCATGGTAGTCTTTGTTGGTAGGTGTCTGACATGATCCCGCCACAGCAGTTAATCCTGTAAGGTGACCTTGCCTTACCTCTACTTTCCTACCTGCAAATCCCTAATGTCTATCAACTCTAAACAACCCTACACAGTCCCCCACCAATGCTCCCCCTTAAATCTAGCTTCAATTACTTGACTGCAAACACCTCTCTACATCAGGGTTCTTCAAACCATGGGTGAGGACCCATTATTTGCTCGCAACAACATGTTTACTAGCTTGTGACTTGTATGTTTGTTGTAGTAGAGTGTGTGTGTGTGTTGTATGTGTAATATGAGAGTGTGTGTGTGCTGTATGATAGTGTGTGTGGTATGTGTGTTGAATGAGAGGGTGTGGTGTGTGTGTGTTGTATGAGAGGGTGTGTGGTGTGTGTGTTGTATGAGAGGCTGTGTGTGTTGTATGAGAGGGTGTTTGGTGTGTGTGTGTTGTATGAGAGTGTGTTTGGTGTGTGTGTTGTATGATAGGGTGTGGTATGTGTGTTGTATGAGTATGTTTGGTGTGTGTGTGTTGTATAAGTGTGTGAGGTGTGTGTGTTGTATGAGAGTGTGTGTGGTGTGTGTGTGTTATATGAAAGGGTGTGGTGTGTGTGTTGTATGAAAATGTGTGTGGTGTGTGTGTTGTATGAGAGGGTGTGGTGTGTGTATGTTGTGTGTGGTGTATGAGAGTATGTGTGGTGTGTGTGTTGTATGAGAGTGTGTGTTGTATGAGTGTGTGTGGGGTGTGTGTGTTGTATGAGAGGGTGTGTGGTGTGTGTGTGTTGTATGAGAGGGTGTGTGGTGTGTGTGTTGTATGAGTGTGTGTGGGGTGTGTGTGTTGTATGAGAGGGTGTGTGGTGTGTGTGTGTGTTGTATGAGAGGGTGTGTGATGTGTGTGTTGTATGAGTGTGTGTGTGTTGTATGAGAGGGTGTGTGGTGTGTGTGTTGTATGAGAGTGTGTTTGGTGTGTGTGTGTTGTATGATAGGGTGTGGTATGTGTGTTGTACGAGAGTGTGTTTGGCGTATGTGTTGTATAAGTGTGTGTGGTGTGTGTTGTATGACAGTGTGTGCGGTGTGTGTGTTGTATGGGAGTGTATGGTGTATGAGTGTGTGTGTTGTATGAGAGTGTGTGGTGTATGAGTGTTTGTATGTTATTACTTTTTACAACACTTTCAAGTTTCGCTACAATCAGGAATAAAGAATATACAAATTTTACTCACTTTGCCAAAAATTGCAGCACTCCTGTTGTATATTACTTAAAAAAATTTCAGACCAAGAGGCCTATTTATCAAGCCGTCAACTGCAAATATGGCAAGCCTGATTCGCCTTATTTTTCAAAGCCTACAGACCGGCAAAAGTTGAAATCTGTGACATAATATAAGATCCGCCGGTCTCAATCCGACACAGATCGATGCTTACGTCATTACAGATGTTCTGAATACAAATTAGGCACTATCTGACAACTTTTGCTAGTTAACAAATTTCTAACAGGTACGCTCGCCACTATTCTGGCCCATCTTACCTGCTTTTCAATCCGCCGCCCTGGAGGCCGCGGATGCCATAGGATTCAATGGGAGTCTGAAAGCAGCGAAAGCTCATGTTCGATGCTGCCAGATATCCCATTGATTCCTATGGGAGAATAAAAGTTATGTTTACACCTAACCCTAACATAAATCCCGAGTCTAAACACCCCTAATCTGCCGCCCCGCCACCGCCGCCACCTACATTATTCTTATTAACCCCTAATCTGCTGCCCCCGATATCGCCGCCACCTACATTATACTTATTAACCCCTAATCTGCCGCCCCGACACCGCCGCCACCTACATAATGTTATTAACCCCTAAGCTGCTGCCCCGTCACCGCCGTCACCTACATAATGTTATTAACCCCTATCCCGCCGCTCCCGGAGCCCACCGCAACTAACTAAATGTATTAACCCTTAAACCCCTGGCCTCCCACATAACTACCACTTACTAAACCTATTAACCCCTAAACCGCCAGCCCCCCACATCGCCATAAACTAAATTAACCTATTAACCCCTAAACCTAACCGTAAACTTACCTTTAGATTTAAATTAAACTATATTAAACTATTAATTAATCTACCCTAACTATTAGACTATTATACTAAAATTAAATTAAACTATATTAAATTAATAATTAACCTACCCTAACTGTTATACTAAAATTGCATTAAACTACAAATTAAATTAAATATATTATATAGTTAAAAACCTAACCCTACTCAAATAATTTAAATCTACAATTAAAAATTACAAAGTTACAAAAAACTAACAACTAAGTTACACAAAATAACAAACACTAAGTTACAAAAAAAAATAAACACAAAGTTACACAAAATAAAAAAAAAGATCAAATATTTA
The DNA here is from genome assembly GCF_027579735.1 of Bombina bombina. Taxonomy (NCBI): domain Eukaryota; kingdom Metazoa; phylum Chordata; class Amphibia; order Anura; family Bombinatoridae; genus Bombina; species Bombina bombina. The sequence goes on from NC_069504.1 coordinate 597,605,371, forward strand.
AACTAATTACACCTAATCTAAGAGCCCTATGAAAATAAAAAAGCCCCCCCTCAAAATAAAAAAAAAACCCTAGCCTACAATAAACTACCATTGGCCTTTAAAAGGGCCTTTTGTGGGGCATTGCCCCAAAGAAATTAGCTCTTTTACCTGTAAAAAAAATACCCCCAACAGTAAAACCCACCACCCACACAATCAACCCCCCAAATAAAAACCTAATCTAAAAAACCTAAGCTCCCCATTGCCCTGAACAGGGCATTTGGATGGGCATTGCCCTTAAAAGGGCATTTAGCTCTTTTTCAAAAGCCCAAACTCTAATCTAAAATTAAAACCCACCCAATAAACCGTTAAAAAAGCCTAACACTAACCCCCGAAGATCCACTTACAGTTTCTGAAGAGCCGACATCCATCCTCAACGAAGCGGCAGAAGTCCTCATCGAAGCCGGAAGAAGTCTTCATCCAAGCAGGCCGACATCTTCATCTAACCGGGCAGAAGTCTTCATCCAGACGGCATCTTCTATCTTCATCCATCCGGCGCGGAGCGGCTCAATCTTCAAGACATCCGGCTCGGAGCATCCTCTTCTTTCGACGTCTTCTTTACAATGAGGTTTGCCTTTAAATGACGTCATCCAAGATGGCGCTCCATAGATTCCGATTGGCTGATAGAATTCTATCAGCCAATTGGAATTAAGGTTGAAAAAATCCTATTGGCTGTTGCAATCAGCCAAAAGAATTGAGCTTTCATCCTATTGGCTGATCCAATCAGCCAATAGGATTGAGCTTGCATTCTATTGGCTGTTCCAATTTTTTCAACCTTAATTCCGATTGGCTGATAGAATTCTAAGGAATCTAAGGGATGCCATCTTGGATGACATCACTTAAAGGAACCTTCATTCATCGGGTAGTCATCGGAAGAAGAGGATGCTCTGTGCCGGATGTCTTGAAGATGTACCCGCTTTGCGCCGGATGGATGAAGATAGAAAACTTCTGCCCGTCTGGAGGACCACTTTTCCTGGCTTGGATGAAGACTTCTCCCGGCTTCGTTGAGGACTTCTTGCCGCTTCGTTGAGGACTTCTCCCGGCTTCGTTGACGATGGATGTCGGCTCTTCAAAACTGTAAGTGGATCTTCAGGGGTTAGTGTTAGGTTTTTTTAAGGGTTTATTGGGTGGGTTTTAGTTTTAGATTAGGGTTTGGGCAGCAATAGAGCTAAATGCCCTTTTAAGGGCAATACCCATCCAAATGCCCCTTTCAGGGCAATGGGGAGCTTAGGTTTTTTTAGTTATGGTTTTATTTGGGGGGTTGGTTGTGTGGGAGGTGGGTTTTACTGTTGGGGGGTTGTTTGAATTTTTTTTTATAGGTAAAAGAGCTGATTTCTTTCGGGGCAATGCCCAGCAAAAGGCCCTTTTAAGGGCTATTGGTAGTTTAGTTTAGGCTAGGGTTTTTTTTTTTATTTTGGGGGGGCTTTTTTATTTTGATAGGGCTATTAGATTAATAATTGTAATTAGTTTAAATATCTTGTAATTTGTTTTTTATTTTGTGTAATTTAGTGTTTTGGTTTTTTTGTAATTTAGGTATTTGTATTTAATTTAGTTAATTGTATTTAATTTAGGTAATTGATTTAATTATAGTGTAAGGTTAGGTGTTAGTGTAAGACAGGTTAGGTTTTATTTTACAGGTAAATTTGTATTTATTTTAGCTTGGTAGTTAGTAAATAGTTAATAACTATTTAGTAACTATTCTACCTAGTTAAAATAAATACAAACTTGCCTGTATAATAAAAATAAAACCTAAGCTAGATACAATGTAACTATTAGTTATAGTGTAGCTAGCTTAGGGTTTATTTTATAGGTAAGTATTTAGTTTTAAATACGAATTATTTAGTTATTAATAGTAGGTTTTATATAGATTTATTTTAATTATATTTAAGTTAGTAGGTGTTAGGGTTAGGGTTAGACTTAGGTTTAGGGGTTAATAACTTTAGTATAGTGGCGGCGACGTTGGGGGCGGCAGATTAGGGGTTAATAAACGTAGATAGGTGGCGGCGATGTTAGGGGTGGCAGATTAGGGGTTAATAATATTTAACTAGTGTTTGTGAGGCAGGAGTGCAGCGGTTTAGGGGTTAATATGTTTATTCTAGTGGCGGTGATGTCGGGAGCGGCGGATTAGGGATTAACAATTTTATTTTAGAGTTTGCGATGCGGGAGGGCCTCGGTTTAGGGGTTAATAGGTAGTTTATGGGTGTTAGTGTATTTTTAGCACTATAGTTATGAGTTTTATGCTACAGATAGCTGTAGTGTAAAACTCATAACTACTGACTTTAGAATGCGTTACGAATCTTGCGGGATAGGCTGTACCACTCACTTTTTCGCCTAAAAAAAAAAAGCTTGTAATACCGGCGCAATGGAAGTCCTATTGAATAAAGACTTTATGAAAATTGCGTAAGTTCATTTGCGGTACGGCCAAAAAAGTGTGCGGGACAGCTGAACCTGCAAGACTCGTATTAGCAGCGGTAGTAAAAAAGCAGCGTTATGAGCCTTAACGCTGCTTTTTTACTCATAACGCAAAACTCGTAATCTAGCCGATAGTTATTTTACCTGATCTCACCCAAGGTAATCCTGAAACCTGGCCTGTTGGGGAGGCCTGAGGACAAGTTTGAAAACCAGTGGTCTATCTGAATCACAAAATAATAAATTTGGATTTCATGTCCCTTTAAAGGGATACTAAACCAAATTTTTTTTCACGATTCAGATAGAGCCTGCAATTTTAAGCAACTTTCTAATTTACTAATTTTATCAATATTTCTTCGTTCTCTTGGTATCTTTATTTGAAAAGGCAATAATGTAAAGCTTAGGAGCCGCACCATTTTTGGTTGAGGACACTGGACAGCACTTGCTTATTGGTGGGTACATTTAGCCACCAATTAGCAAGCGCAACCCAGGTGCTGAACCAAAAATGGGCTGTCTCCCAAGCTTTGCATTCCTGATTTTCAAATAAAGATAGCAAAAGAACAAAGAAAAATTGATAATAGAATTAAATTAGAAAGTTGCTTAAAATTACATGATCTAATTGAATCCTTAAAAAAAAAAAAAAGTCTGGGTTTAGTATCCCTTTAAGTTACATTTCGGGACACTTTATAGAAATTAAAATGTTACATCTGCTAGTCCTTGCATTGAATACATCATTATGTCTAGTATTTATTTTGTGTCTAACCCCTTAACGACCAGCGCCATACCCTATACGGTGCTGCTGTCGTGCTCCTCTTTCTACCGAGATCTCACTAACAGTGGCGAGAATGCGCTATTTCTGTATGCCAGGCGAGTGGGGCAGTGCAGAAAGACAGATGTAAAGAGAGACATTCTGTGTTCCTCTCTGTATCAAGTAGCGATGTGGCCGATCATTGGTGGTGTGGGATGGTCAGGAGGGAGGTGGCTGGGTGGAGGGGGTGTGAATGGACTGGAGGGGGATGAAAATGGGCTGAAGGGGGCGGGAAAGGGTAGAGCCACTACACTGCAGAAATAAAACCCTAAGAGAGGGGGAAATAGTAATAAGAGGGAAGAGAAGGGCCATGTAAAGGATCATTTGGAGGGGAGTGGTGGGGAGGGCGAGGGGGCCCATTACACTACAGACAAATGAGAATTAAAAAACAAAATGTATGTAAATTGGGTAACTGGTGACACCAGTTAGAGGGGAGAGGGTTAGAGAGCTGTTTGGGAGGGATCAGGTAGATGGGAAGGTAAGGGGATAATCCTACACTGCAGAAAACAATAATAATAAAAAAGGACTAAAACTTCACATTGGCAGACTGTCTGCCAGTACCTAAGATGGTGGTGACCAGTGGGGGTGGGTGAGGGAGGGAAGAGAGCTGTTTGAGAGGGATCACGTAGGGGTCAGGGGGTGGGAGGGTAATCTTTACACTAAAGCTAATCTTAACCTTACAAGCTACCTGATTACAAGCTACCCCTAAACTGCCAGGAATTTCAGAAGTGTGGTGCGCAGCTGCAATTAGCAGCCTTCCAATTGCCAAAAATCAATGGCAAAGCCACGTATGCCTGCTATTTTTAAACAAAGGGGATCCTAGAGAAGCTTTTACAATAATTTGTGTCATGAATGCACAAGCGGTATGTAAATCATTTCAGTAAGAACCCCAAAGTGTGTGAAAAAGTTAACAATTTTTTTAATATGATCTCATTTTGCTACAAAAAGGATGCATAAAATATACTAAAATAGGCCTAGATCAATATCTTAAGTTGTCTACTAAAAATATATATATTGATACGTTAAAAAAGGCTATATTTCTGTTTAAATAAAGTGATAGCAGAATTGCTAAAAATGCTCTGGTCTTTTGAGGAAGTTTTAGTCTGAAATGTCCGTTCCTTAAGGGGATAATGTCCCTTTAATCACCTGTATGAATTTATTTATTTTTACTATTATTTATCATGTAAAGCACTGACAAACTCCATAGTGCTGGGTACATGAGTACGGATCCACAATACCACTCGAGGGCATATTTATCAAGCTCCGTATGGAGCTTGATGCCCCTTGTTTCCGAAGAGCCTTCAGGCTCGCTGGAAACAGAAGTTATGAAGAAGTTATGAAGCAGCGGTCTAAAGACCGCTGCTCCATAACTTGTCTGCCTGCTCTGAGGCGGCGGACAGAAATCAACCCGATCGAATACGATCGGGTTGATTGACACCCCCTGCTAAAGGTTCCTTTAAGGGACGTCATCCAAGATGGCGTCCCTCGAATTCCGATTGGCTGATAGGATTCTATCAGCCAATCGGAATTAAGGTAGGAAAAATCCGATTCGCTGATTCAATCAGCCAATCGGATTGACCTCGCATTCTATTGGCTGATTCAATCAGCCAAACGTATTGAAGCTCAATCCGATTGGCTGATCCAATCAGCCAATCGAATTGACCTTGCATTCTATTGGCTGATCGGAACAGCCAATAGAATGCGAGGTCAATCCGATTGGCTGATTGAATCAGCCAATCAGATTTTTCCTACCTTAATTCCGATTGGCTGATAGAATCCTATCAGCCAATCGGAATTCGAGGGACGCCATCTTGGATGACGTCCCTTAAAGGAACCTTCATTCGTCGTTAGTCTGTCAGGCCAGCAGGATGTTCCGCGTCGGAGGTCTGGAAGATGGAGCCGCGGTTGGATGAAGATAGAAGACACCGCTTGGATGAAGACTTCTACCGGATGGAGGACCTCTTCTGCCCTGCTTGGATGAAGACTTCTACTGGATGGAGGACCTCTTCTTGCCCCGCTTGAATGAAGAATTCGGCTCGGCTGAGTGAAGACGGCTCAAGGTAGGGAGATCTTCAGGGGGTTAGTGTTAGGTTTTTTTAAGGGGGTTTGGGTAGATTAGAGTAGGGGTATGTGGGTGGTGGGTTTTAATGTTGGGGGGGTTATATTTTTTTTTACAGGTAAAAGAGCTGATTACTTTGGGGCAATGCCCCGCAAAAAGCCCTTTTAAGGGCTGGTAAAAGAGCTGATTACTTTGTAATTTAGAACAGGGTAGGGCATTTTTTTATTTTGGGGGGCTTGATTATTTTATTACGGGGCTTAGATTAGGTGTAATTAGTTTAAACTTCTTGTAATTCTTTTTTATTTTCTGTAATTTAGTGTTTGTTCTTTTTTGTACTATAGTTTAGTTTATTTAATTGAATTTAATTTTAGGTAATTGTAGTTAATTTATTTAATTAATTTAATGATAGTGTAGTGTTAGGTTTAATTGTAACTTAGGTTAGTAAGTATTTTAGCTAGGTAGCTATTAAATAGTTAATAACTATGTAATAACTATTGTACCTAGTTAAAATAAATACAAAGTTGCATGTAAAATAAAAATAAATCCTAAAATAGCTACAATATAATTATTAGTTATATTGTAGCTACATTAGGGTTTATTTTATAAGTAAGTATTTATTTTTAAATAGGAATAATTTAGTTAATAATAGTAAGCTTTATTTAGATTTATTAAAATAATATTAAAGTTAGGGGGGTGTTAGTGTTAGTCTTAGGTTTAGGGGTTAATAAGTTTAATATAGGTGGCGGCGGCATAGGGGGGCAGGATAGGGGTTAATAAATTTAATATAGGTGGCCAGGAGCGGCGGTTTAGATGTTAAACATTTGATTTAGTTGCGGCGGGGTCCGGGAGCGGTGGTTTAGGAGTTAAACAATTTATTTAGTTGCGGCGGGGTCCGGGATCCGCAGAATAGGGGTTAATAACTTTAATATAGGTGGTGGCGGTATCGGGGGCGGCAGATTAGGGGTTAATAGGTATAATGTAGATGGCGGCGGGGTACGGGAGCGGCGGTTTAGGGGTTAATACATTTATTATAGTTGCGGCGGGGTCCAAGAGTGGCGGTTTAGGGGGCAATAACTTTATTTAGGTGCGGGGGGCTCCGGGAGTGGCGGCTTAGGGGGTAAAACAGTGTAGTTTAGTGTGGGTGCTTAGTGACAGGCTAGCAAGAAAGCTGCGAAGAAGCCGATGAGCAGCGAGATCGATGACTGTCAGTTAACAACAATCCGCTGCTCATCGCACCGTACTTGGTGCGCGGCTTCTTGACAGCTTTCTTGATAACTTTGGCGAACGTTTTCAGGTCCGCGGGAGCGATGGTAGGCGAGCGTATTGGGGCGGCGAATGCAGGAAAGTAGACGGCTTCATAACTAGAGGCCATAGGGTCTTGAGACAGAAGTTTGCTAGAAAATCATGGTCAATGACTTGCAGAGTTCTTGAGGTGCTCTTTAGATAAGCTGACTACTGTAAATAATTGTTTTATTATGGTGCATACAGCGTGTGACTAGAAATTCTGACAATAGATTAGTTATAGATGTGAACTTACCTTAACTACTTATTACGACTTCAGATATTTTACTTGATATGTATCAAGGTCCTAACTTACTGTATTTTACTGTATAAAGCATCTTTGTTGCCTGTTCTGGCAGTGCTCACACTGCGCTGCTGTTCCGTGTATTGTTGTTGGCAGAGCTGCTAGTGTTGGAGGGGGAGGAAGATTCCATTGCAAGGCTGCGCTGAGTTGCAGGCAGGATGAGGGAAGGACAGGTCTTCCTCTCACAGGTCACAAGTCTGTGAATATTACACTAATGTGGGCTCATTATACAGACAAACACACTACATACATATCCAGCACTTTGCACATCATTTAGAATCTCCATCCTAGCTATATATGAGTCACATATCTAAATATGCAAAGTTTTTTCTATATGTATCACAAAGTAGGCTTGTTCCCCTTCTGCTAGATCAGATCCTTTAGTTTGTCCTTTACTTGCTATACAATACAAGTACACAAGTGCCTCTCTAGATTGATCTTATTTAGTAATATAATCTATAAACTCTTCCACAAATCCTTTTCTGTTGAAAATGCTTTGTACGATTTAGCAAGAAACCAGGAAAATAAATTGGCCTATATTACAAGTGGAGCAATATCTTTATCATGAGTACCACAAATGTGATTATGATGTTGCAATAATTTTACCATTAGAATCTTTATTACAAGTCGGGTATAAAAAAAAATCACTTGCACAAGTGAATAACGCTCATATTAAGTTCATGGTTAAATCATTATAACTTCTCATACAGAACTTCATAAACCACAAAACTGGCATCTTAGGTTTTATTTTCATACTATTTCAAGATATTTTAGATAGGAACATTGCTTTTGTGCATAGACAAAACACACTTGTGCCATTTCAAAGGGACAGTGTATTGTAAAATTGTTTGCCCCTCTAAATGTTTCCAATGACTTATCATACCAACTGGAGAGATAGAAATATCTAAATACACACACACAGAAGCAGAGGCACTATGGGCGCGATCAGATATACAACGTAGTTTTCGGCGCAATCGAGGGAACTCGCGCCGCCCGTAATTTCAACTCACACATCGGGCTATCCAATATACGGCGCCATCAGATGCTAAAGTGGCATAAGTAGGACAAACTGTTGTTGTTCCGAAAAGTGCGCAAATACACATTTTAGTCGTTGCAAGTACTTACTCCAGTATTTTGTTCACGTAAAGTCTCAATAAAGTGTAGTTTTATGCAAATTTGGCTAAGACTCGTAAAAATTACCCGTGACTCCATCTAAAAATGCGCAACGTAATTACGCTATTCAAAAGTCATATATAAACCCATGCACATCCGCCATTTTCTTCAGTGTGTTTGGATGGTTCGTTGAGCTACAGCACACTACAGTGAGTTTAGGATTAGTAAGAGTAGTGAGAGAGGCGCAGCATAATAGTTAGTTAAGTTGGATTTTTGTTTGGGTAAGCTTGTACATTTACTTACACTTATTTTTACATATTGCACACATATTGCATAAATACATATACAAAATACACAACACTTTTTTTTCTAACACCTCACACATTGAGTGTTTGGTTGTGATTGTGTGTGATTGAACTGGGAGTGAGTGTGTGAGTGTGTGTAGTGTGAGGATGGCAGGGAGAGGTAGGGCGGAGGGGAGGAGGGGAGCGGAGTTGCAGGGAGAGGAGTATTGTAGCGGACAGGAGGAGCAGCGGGGTCCCCGTCAGGGAGTTAGTGGAGTGGGGAGAGGAAGAGTTAGAAGGGATGATGGGAGGGGAGATGCCCAGAGACCAGGCACACTTAGAAGAGGGACAGAGGGTGCACATGGGGACAGAAGGGGGGAGGAGGGAGAGGATAGGGAGGAACCCACACTAGGAACATCCCAGGGAGGAAGCCAGGTGGCCACAGAGGAGGAGTGCATGAGATGCCCAAACTTCTCATTTGATGTCCAGGCCATTATGGACAACCACAGTGCCCTCTTTGGCCAGGAGAAGGGCAAAGGTGTTGCCCGAAGGCGTAAGGCAGCATGGTTGGCAGTAGAGGATGCTGTAAACAGTGTGGCCCCGCAGAGGAGGACTGTCGAGGGACTTAAAAAAAGGTGGAACGATTGCAAAGGTGGGTGAAAGAGAAGATGGGGCAGGAAGCCATGCACCAGAGGGGAACAGGCGGTGGTCCAACCCTGGAAACCGAATACAACACCTGGCAGGATATGATACTCAGGTCCCTGAGTATCACAGCAGTCCGTGGACTTCCAGGGGCTTGTGACTCAGGGGCTGCAACCACAGCACCTCATGCTGGTGAGTAGCATCCCACACACCAGTCTTATATGTATTTGAGATATAACATCCTTTAATGTCACACATTCATGTACACAATGAGGAGCATGGTATTTGGCCTACTATTATTAAAAACATCTACAATTATATTTGACATTAATGCTACTTAACACAATGCAATTCATGATATGAGGTGGAATATTGCAATACTAACATGTCTCAGAGTAACACAGGCCACAAGCCACATGTTGAGTTTTCAGTAAATGGACACTATAGCCATCACAATACTTTTAGCTCCGAAAGCAGGTTCTGTGCCTACATCAGGCTAAAGTAAATTGTGTGACCATAGTGTCACTTAAAGAACACATTTTCTCCATCACTGACATGTACACATAACTGTTGTATGAAACACATACCTGTATACTGTGCAGATTAAAATCCCTCATATCACAAATCACATTGTGCACATGCATGTTATACAGTTTGACATGAGAATGAGTATTGTCCCTAGCATGTATCAATGCATATTGTATGCCCACATGGACATATATATGACTGTACTAATCCCTATCATCATTTGACTCCTCCACAGAACCTCCTGTCACCAGGCTGCAAACAGGCATGTCGCCACCTCCACCACCACCACCACCACCAGTCACAGCCATGCAGCCACCTCTACCACCAGTCTTCAGGCAGCAACATGGACAGTATGCTCCCAGGCATGAGCAGGGTTGGATTGCCTCCGTTGAGGACCCAGAAGTTATGCCACCACCATTGGCATACGACCCCTGGCCAGATACCTGGCCTGAGGAATATTCTTTTAGCTTTGAGGGGGAGCCAAGTCAGCCACAAAGGGTCCATGTCTTTACCCCCCCAAACACAATATCAGGCCAGTCATGGCTTTTCCACACAGGGGATGTCGCAAGAAATGCAAACTGGACAGGCTGAGTGGTCACACACTAGTCGTCAATGGGACTACCAATCCAGCCTGAGAGCGCCACCATCCTCTTCTCTTGGGAGAGCTCCACCATCCGCTTCCCTTGGGAGGGCTCCACCATCCTCAGATGAGCATATAGCTGAAGTTGTCCCTGATGCACCAGCAGCTGAAGTTGTCCCTGATGCACCAGCAGCTGAAGTTGTCCCTGATGCACCAGCAGCTGAAGTTGTCCCTGATGCACCAGCAGCTGAAGTTGGCCATGATGCACCAGCAGCTGAAGTTGGATATGATGCACCAGCAGCTGAAGTTGGCCATGATGCACCAGCAGATAGAGCTGAACCTGCACCTAGAATCACTGCTGCTCAAGAGCCTGTAGATCCACTGTATTCTCCCCTGGGCGAAGAATACATTTCACTCCAGAGGAGGCTTATAACAAGCTGCGAGAGCAGACAAAAAGGCCAACACAGGTTTCACAGGAGCCAACAGAGGTTACTTCAGTGTACCATAGAGATGCAGAGGGACATGGCAGCATAATTAAATGGTATAGTACAAAACCAGTCGCAGATGATGAGAGTTATTTCTGATATGCAGATGCAGATTGACAACAGATGTCCTCTGTTATTTACCATATATTTGTCATCTACATTCATGTGAGGTGTGTTTTAGTACAGTAATATTCATATTATCATGTGTTTGACATATTCATGTTCTATAAAACACATCACATAGTTGTGTATGAAGGGTACATATAGTAATATTCACTTATAATATGTAAATCAAGGTTTCTCACATCCAATATAAATTGACACATGGGTATATCTAAATAAGAATGTATTTACAGAAGGTGTGAACATAAGGTATAAACATACATTTTCATTCTTATTAATGATAGTCAATAAATCATAGTGACCTAAACATGAATTTAAAAAATGTGAAATTTACAGTAATTAGGGTGGTTAAGGGAAGGGGGGTGGGATGTAGTTACATGCAGTGGAAATCTGCAGTATGTAATTCTGCAAGACATGATATATACACATGCAATGGTTGGTGAGGTACAGTCAAGCATCATAATACATGTGAATGTTACGGTTTACTGTACTTATGAACAAGTAACTTACAGGTGAAGTATTCGCGGATCACAAAGTCCCTCACTTCATTCCCCCTCAGTGTCCCCCTGTCCACATCCTCAGGTACAAGGAACCAGCTGATGTTCTTCTGGTTCCACCATGTCCCCAATATACGTGTGTCCACAGAAATGTTATGTAGCATACAACATGCATTGACAATGGAACACACTTTGTTGGGGTTATATTGTAAAGCTACACCTGTCAAATCCAGACACCTGAATCTGGTTTTGAGCAGGCCAAAGCTCCTTTCGATGACATTTCGGGTCCATATGTGGGCCTCCTGGTACCTGAGTTGAGGCTCTGTAAGGGGGTGCACCAAAGGGGTTAACAGCCATGGTCTGCAGCCGTACCCTGAGTCACCTGTCATGTAACATATGTATTCTGATTACTACAGGTTCATCATGTGCTTAAAGGGACATAACATTGTTTCATTTTCAAGAAATTTTTTACAAAAACATTAAATTGGTGCATTGGATTCGTATACAAATTGGATTGTATACGAATCCAAACAAAGTTAAAGGGACACTGAACACACATTTTTTCTTTTGTGATTCAGATAGAGCATGTAGTTTTAAATAATTTTCCAATTTACTTCTATTATCTAATTTGCTCAATTCTTTAGATATCCTTTGTTGAAGAAATAGCAATGCACATGTGTGAGCCAATCACACAAGGCCTCTAGGTGCAGCAACCAATCAGGAGCTACTGAGCATATCTAGATATGCTTTTCAGCAAGTGATATCAAGATAATGAAGCAAATTAGAAAATAGAAGTAAATTAGAAAGTTGATTAAAATAACATGCTCTTTCTAAATCACAAAAGAAAAAAACTGGCTTTCATGTCCCTTTAACCTAGGAGGTTCATATGCTAATTTCTTAGACCTTGAAGGCCACCTCTTTTCAGAATGCATTTTAACAGTTTTTCACCACTAGAGGGTGTTAGTTCACGTAATTCATATAGATAACACTGTGCTCGTGCACATGAAGTTATCTGGGAGCAGGCACTGATTGGCTAAACTGCAAGTCTGTCAAAAGAACTGAAATAAAGGGGCAGTTTGCAGAGGCTTAGATACAAGATAATCACAGAGGTTAAAAGTATATTATTCTAACTGTGTTGGTTATGCAAAACTGGGGAATGGGTAATAAAGGGATTATCTATCTTTTAAAACAATAAAAATTCTGGTGTAGACTGTCCCTTTAAGAAAATGTCCTTTAAGTGAAAAACAATTTATAGTATACTGTCCCTTTAAAGGGACATGAAACACACATTTCTTCTTTCATGAGTTAAAAAGAAGCTGCAATTTTATTCTACTTTAAAATTTACTTCTATTAGGTAATTTGCTCCATTCTCTTGATATCATTTGCTGACAAGCATATTAGATATGCTCATTAGCTGCTGATTGGTGGCTGCACATAGATGCCTCATATGACTGGCTCATCTATGTGCATTGCTATTTCTTAAACAAAGGATATCTAAAGAATAAATCAAATGAGATAATAGAAGTAAATTGTAATGTTGTTTAAAGGGACAGTTCTCCCCTTTAAATTATTCCCAATGATCCTTTTAACCTGCTAGAGTATATTACATTGGTTACATGTAGCTCCTTTTCTCCTATTTCAGCATTTGAAATAGCTGATTTAGCCTGTGGTATCGCCACCTATACTGAACAAAATAATACTGGAGTATAGGCTATTGAATAGCCTAAGTATACAAAGCCAGCAGAAGAGATTACACTCTCAGTGGGATGCAGGATAGATAAGTAATAAAATTATCATTTTCCATTGTTCTCTCTATGTATTAAGCTTTGGTGTTCCAGCCAAATAAAAGATAAGGAAGCAAATCTGTTTACACAAACTTAGAACATAATGAGATTTGATATCACCTTTAAGTTCAACCCATTGTAATAGGCTGTGGTTTCAAAGAACAAAATCAGCTACTTCATATACACAAATAAGCATGAAAATGGAATTTCTCAAATATTTTATACTCTGCAGTTGATATAACAAGTCATTTAAAATACATTAATGGAAAAACAATTTTGCAGTGTACTGTCCCTTTAACATTGTATTCTCTATCTAAAACATGAGATAATTATTTTGTGTTTAGTGTCCCTTTAGTAGAAATATACAGACATAATGAAGGTACTCACCAAGCAGCCATCCTCCCGAGAGTGTGCCAGATTTGAAAAGCTGGAATAAGGAGGTCTGGCACAGGATGTAGGAATCATGTGCACTACCTGGAAAGCCTGCATGCACATGTGTGAATTTCAGAGTGGTATCGCAGACCATCTGGCAATTCAAGGAGTAAAACCCTTTCCTGTTAATATAGAGGATTGGCTCCTCATGTGGGTCCACGATACGCACGTGCAATCAATTGCCCCCATGACATTGGGAATACCCCCCCAGTCGATAGAAGCCTTGTTTAAGATGGTTCCATTCCTGGGGGGTATGGGGGAAATGAATGTATCGCTGTGTCTGGTTATCTAGAGCAGTCAAAACCTCCCCTAGAATCCTGGAGAAGGTAGACTGCGCTAGGCCAGACACAAGGCCCTCTGTTGACTGGAATGAGCCGGATACCAGGAAGTGTACAACACACAACAGCTTCGGCATACCAGTCAGAGCTCGGTTCCTATTCGCTTGAGGGTCAATATCATCCTTCAAGACCTCATATAGGTCAATGAGGCTTGCAGAAGTCAAGCGATAATTTTCCCTGACCTCCACTTCTGTCATCCCAAACCCAAACAGGGTGACCCTAACCCTGTGTATCCTTGGTGCCCTTGCTCTTCCCCTCTGTTGATGCCGACGTCTTATAGGCCCTGCTAGGTTTTTTAGATATAATTTTTTTGGGGGGGGTTGGTTGTGTGGGTGGTGGCTTTTACTGTTGGGGGGGTATTTGTATTTTTATTTACAGGTAAAAGAGCTGATTTCTTTGGGGCAATGCCCCACAAAAGGCCCTTTTAAGGGCCATTGGTAGTTTATTGTAGGCTAGGGCTTTTTTTATTTTGGGGGGGCTTTTTTATTTTCATAGGGCTCTTAGATTAGGTGTACTTAGTTTAAATATTTGATAATTTATTTTTTATTTTGTGTAACTTAGTGTTTATTTATTTTTAACAACAACTAGTACTTTAGGTGACAACCAGCCTAGGATAAATATAACCAAAATAAGAATAATTATTGTAATGTATACTGTAAAAATCGAATTGGTCAATATGGCATAAAGCAACAACAGTATAATGTGAAAATATTATTATAGCAACAATATAATGGTGCTCCAAAATGGAGATAAATAATGTATATATATATACAAACTGTATAGTCCAGTGTATATGTTCTAGTGCAAAGTCCTGCAATGCGCAATTGGTGGTTCCAAAAGCTGACAGATGAACAACAGTGTTCCAAAAAAGGATAGGCTGCTCCTCCCGGGTGTTATGCCGCAACACGGATGACAGATCTAGGAAGGAATGGGTAGAGGGCGCCACATAGTGCAGATCATATAATATAGGTGAAGACAACAATAGGAACACAAGAATCCTACTCACACCGTATAAAGCACAGATGTGCAATATTCACAATCCGGAACCACACGTCGTCCGGTAGACCTCAATAGGAAGGTGTCGCCAGATGGGGTTCCTCGTCTCGCCAGGGAGAGTCCAGGTATGCCCAAAAATGATGTAATGGGAGCAGATCAGTATCACATTGCTCACACTAAAGATCCAGGAGCTCCAAATAGGTAAAAAATAGAGTATTTGGCCTAGGCCAAAAGAGCAATCATGCAGCAGATGGAGAGTTAAAAGATAAGATAAAATTTATTTCACAATAAAATCAACAGCAACGCGTTTCTCAATGTTACACACTGTTTCATCAGGCTGCTCCCATTACATCATTTTTGGGCATCCCTGGACTCTCCCTGGTGAGACGAGGAACCCCATCTGGCGACACCTTCCTATTGAGGTCTACCGGACGACGTGTGGTTCCGGATTGTGAATATTGCACATCTGTGCTTTATACGGTGTGAGTAGGATTCTTGTGTTCCTATTGTTGTCTTCACCTATATTATATGATCTGCACTATGTGGCGCCCTCTACCCATTCCTTCCTTTATTTATTTTTGTAACTTAGTGTTTGTTATTTTGTGTAACTTAATTGTTAGTTTTTGTAACTTTGTAATTTTTAATAGTAGATTTAAATTATTTGAGTAGGGTTAGGTTTTTAACTATATAATATAGTTAATTTAATTTGTAGTTTAATGTAATTTTAGTATAACAGTTAGGGTAGGTTAATTAATAGTTTAATATAGTTTAATTTAAATTTAAAGGTAAGTTTAAATTTATTATAAGATAGGGATTATGTAATTTTAATGTACAGTTAGCGGGTTATTAGGTTTAGGGGTTAATAGGTTAATTTAGTTTATGGTGATGTGGGGGGCTGGTGGTTTAGGGGTTAATATATTTATTTAGTTGCGGCGATGTCGGGGAGCGTCGGGATAGGGGTTAATACTTTTATGTAGGTGGTGGCGGTGTCGGGCGGCAGATTAGGGGTGTTTAGACTCAGGGTTTATGTTAGGGTGTTAGGTGTAAACAAAACTTTTATTGTACCATAGAAAATCAATGGGATATCTGTGGTGGTAATTAGTACCAGAATATTAAACCAAAGGGGTTGTCCACTTTTTAAAATTATTTTATTGGAAGACAAATAATATAGGTATGAAGATTAACAATTATCTATAAGCTACAAAATATAAAACAAGTCTCAAGAAAGAACAAGAGCTACAAACATACAGTACAGTCCAAATTATATAGGGCAACTGTATTTTAAACAAACCCAGATTAAGCAATATTAACTAAACATAGTGAACAAGAGAATTTATCCCAAAGTAAATGTATAAGAATGCTAATATACTCAGCCAGTTAAGTCCTCCAATGCTCTCTCTCTCATCAGTTGCTTCCAGGAGGTGAGGAAGATAAAAAGTGGACAACCCCTTTGGTTTAATATTCTGGTACTAATTACCACCACAATATCGGGCAGCATCGAGCATGAGCTTTCGTTGCTTTCAGACTCCCATTGATTCCTATGGCATCCGTGGCATCCAGGGCGGCGGATTGAAAAGCAGATATGCTGGACCGGAATAGTGGCGAGTGTACCTGTTAGAAATTTGATAACTTGCAAAATTAGTCAGAGAGTGCCGAATCTGTATTCGGAACATCTGTAATGACGTAAGCATCGATCTGTGTCGGATTGAGACCGGCGGATTGAATGTTACGTCACAGATTTCAACTTTTGTCGATCTGTAGGCTTTGATAAATGAGGCGAATGAGGCTCGCTACAATTACGCTGCGGAATTCCAGTGGATTTGCTGTTGACGGCTTGATAAATAGGCCTCCTTATCTTATCTTAAGTCCTTTGATAAGATTTTTTGGTTGGGAGTGGTTCTGGCATCTATTTGTATTTCAAAGAAGAATTTGGAAAAAGTTCCAAAGAAAGTAATACATGCTGTGATCTGAGATGTCATTGCAACTGAAATCATGCTTTAGTGTAACTGCCTAATTTAGAATGTAATGACCTGCAGACATTTTTTTAACTAAAAAAAATCTCACTCAGAAAGTGAAGAAAAGTTCTGCCTCTGGGGTGATGCCTTGATATGATATTCATATGACTCAAATACTGTTGTTATTCACAAGCTATTGTGATATTAAATCAACCGAAAGCACATAGGTCTCTTGTGATCAGAATGAATATTCACTTGGTATTAGTGACAAAAATAAACAGTTGCATCTACTGGATATGAGGACCTTTGTGCGTTAATGTTGACTTATGGCTGTGGCATTATGAATGATAAATAATCCACATGGTTGTAAAGTTTGAACAATATAGGGTTAATTTGAACATGTTATATTGTTATAGGCTGGTTGTAGTTTGGCAGACAATAGTGTACATATAATCGTGTCCCAATATACCGGACTACTGTGTGTTGACAGTTAGCAGTATGAATATAAGCATTGAAGGCTAAATATGGGGTGTGAGAGGGTTTATAGTGATTGATATAAGCGGCTGTAATGAAGTGCTTCTTAAGGAATATGGTGGTATAAGTTCCTGAGGCTTTATGTAAATGTATTTTTCTTAGTATTAGTAGTTACTATTTAATCCACATTTGTTTAAATACAAATAAGTTTCAATGTAATTCGTTTGTGAGCACACTTTCATTTAACAGTCCTCTTTTCTGTATAGCCCTTATATGCAACTACTAATATGTTGTTTAATAATACTGCTGTGTAGTGCGCATCAGAAACCGGTATCTATTTAATTACCACAACGTTGTGCGTACAGTGGCTATCAAGTATCAATGTTGGCTAATTTGCCCCATATCCAGTGATAGTAACTATGTATATTGTTTTAATTATACTGCTGTGTAGTGCGTATCAAAACCAGGTATTTATTTCATTACCACAACATTATGTATAAGTTAGCTATCTAGTATCAATGTTTGCTGAATTGCCACACATTCAAAGATAGCAACTATGTATCAATATGTTTATATTGGGCACATTAATAATATTGGTCCTGTTATTTGTGAAGCGCATACACTTTGTTTATAATTTACATTCATACAGTTATATTGGGTCACGGCAGTGGCACTAATTTGTACTGCTACTAAATATAATGCTTGTGTGTTCGAATATTCCTCTCATTCACATAATTATACGTTAACATTACTGTTGTTAGTTTGAACCTATCTGGTGAATAATGTTGTCCGTGTGTGCAGTGCACAAATATTATGTAGTATTCGCGTAATAGCTCACGGACAGAGTTAGTTAATTCACCAGAGGGTCATTTTTAACAGCCGTTATATTAGATATATATAGTCTGATCTGTGCAGAGTGCACATTGGTATTACTGAATATTTGGTTGTTAACCTCAGTTATATTTTTTGACGGTTAATGTTTAATAACTTTAAACAGCGATTAGTCTCAGAAGTTTAAAAAGAGAAAATTTAGGAACTCATTGTCCACACAACCCCCTACTGCGTTTTGCTGGTTAAGGCTTTATAATCCTGCTAAGAGATAAAAATGTATGGGAAATTGCTCATTTATATTTATTTTTGTATGTGAAATGACAGTTTCTGCTAAATAAAACCACGGTCCAAATAATGGTCAGAGCTTGTAGGGAGAGCAGGCCTCATTATCTAATATGTCTTATTATTTACAGAAAGTCCTCATCTTATTTCTCACTGTTTACTAAAAAACTAATACTTAGGGCCTGTTTTTTAAAAGTTCACGGAGTAGAGATAAATCAAGCAAAATCTTTGGGACTTTTTTTTAGACCTTATATTGTAATGAAGACATCGCTCCTTCACATCAGGAGCCCTACATAGTGAGATAAATAACTTTCAAATTAAAATTTGTGTTTCCAACATTTTTTTATGGACCTCTCCATATTAACATGGTATGTTAGATCATCTCGCCTGAGCGGAGAGCTTTTGAATATCAGGCCCTTAGAGAGAGTAATAGAAAATTAACATTTTAGTATTTCATTTTAGCATGATTTCACTTAAGACTTTTTGTTAACATAGTTTTACTATAACCATTACTTAAGTTACTTAAATCTTGATTACAAGTGGAGCAGTATTTAGAGCACTCACTCAAGAGTAAACATTGCTAGAAGGAATCTTTTTGCGTGTGCAGGTTAGCATGCGTATTACAAGTTTAAAGTAAAACTTTGTGCACAAGCGAAACCCGACGCACACTAACCTCAGGACTTCGGATATCGCAATGCGCTAACTTCTCCCCATAGACTTGAATGAAAAGAGTAGAAAAAAAAACACATTGCTCTCATGCTAACCTGACAGGAGTTATTAATATTTCACATTCCAATGTTCTTTACGTACTTGAAAATGTTATTTTTATTTAAATAAATATTTCTATGAGTAAGGCTGCTTTTGCCGAAACGCATTAGACACCTTCTTGCTGAGAAAACTTTGATTTTATGTGGAATGTACACTGTCTAAAATAAAGGATTACGTTTTATCTTAGCGCCTGGAGGTTTGCCGGAGTATTCTTGTACTTTACTATCTATATATATACCTGTATATCTATTCCTATGGATATATAGGTATAGATATATATTTTACATTACCATTATCATGTATATATATATATATATATATATATATATATATATATATATACAATGTCAGGGTATCTGTGAGTAACATTAAATAAACTACAGATATACCACATGATTTGATATTTCATTTTAGTTAATATCAAATTTGACATGAATTGTGTGGGCTGTAGCCATAACAGACCAACCCCCCTTTCTTCTTGGTTACACAGGAAAGAACAAAAGGTTTAGGCCATTGTATAGATAAGGCCAGTGGGCCACTTCAAAGTAAGTATTAGCATTATGAAGCCTCAGATGTGTATGCCCATATATGGAGTTTTCTGCCCAAAATGGATAATAGATTTACAGACCCCCTCACTGCTCAATACATACAGAGCAAAGGGAAAACATTTGGCTCAATTAGTGAGGACAGGGAAAGAGCCTAAATGTCTGTAAGAACCTCTTTGAACATCACTAAAGCCATGAATATAGTAATTAGCACATACCTGTTAATTGCCCCTGAAACTCAGATACACATATGTACTGACTGGCAGAAACACATGTTTTACATTGTAACTTTGAAATTCATTTTAAAGTACAACTGGTGTAATTTTCAGAATTGTATAAAAATGTGTATTTGTGGATCTTAAAAAAAAAAAAAGCCTAACAGTAACATATTGGATGGGTATTTGCTGAACTTAATAAGTGGCTGTACAGTAAATGTAAATAGATAAGTCTGATAGATTGTCTGTTTGGATAATATTAAATATGAAATTAATTGAGTATAAATTCATATAAGTTAACGTTCTCCACACCCAGACTATATTAACAACATATATGTACTGTTTATGTATTGATCTGAAACACACTATATTGGATAAATGTCTGCTGTATTAAATAAAAGCTGCATTAATAGATGTATAAATGTTTGACATTTTTAACAACATTATTTCTTTCATTTCAGACCTATATCTGGCTTTTCATGCATTCAAAATGTATTTAGAAATATGAAATATACTGTATTTATATTAAGATACAATATAATGTCAGGAGGTTGAATGCTATGATTCTGTGAAGAAAAATAATTAACAGTAAACTGCTTATTAATATGATTACTAGAAATATAATCATATTTAATATTAAAATGATCAGAGAAAATGACACTATATGGTCCCATATATATTAAACATATGAATTCTTAATACTGGAAATCATGGTATATTAAATAATCATTTTAAAGGTTAGATAGTAATCTGTTAGCAGTATTGATGGTGAAACTGCATTTCTGGTTATATGCTACCCCCTAGTGGATTAATACTGGTATGACAGCCAAACAAGTTAACTGTTTAAAATAGCCATATGTTCCCAGCAAGCCAATCAAATGTTTAAGCTCAAAGGACCTATCAAAAAGACAAGCTCCAAGGGCCAATGGAAAAACAAGCATCCGTTAAGTGCGTATCCAACATTCACCAATGATTACAAAAAAAGGGAGGGGCCTATCACTTGAAAAAGCTCATGCTAAAATTTTGACTGATAACTTTACTGCCATTTTGGGACACAGTCACTATAAGCAAAATTGGGCTACCTTTTCTTATCCATATTGCAAAATATATCTCTTATTTTATGAGGTGAAATTGGACTTATCGGAGAAAGCTGAGACACTCAATTGGTTTCATGTGGTGACGTATGACTGTTCTATATTTCTTATATTTTAAACAAAGGTATTCTAAGGCTATAGTTAAATTTCAGCTAGTAATTTAAAGAGCATATTTTATGTTTTAAGTTATATCCATAGCCCTGTGTAAATTTGAACCAGTCATATTCAGCGCTAAATAATTTATTTGGTAGACAGGGTTTTGCACTCCATATTTATAAGTCAGTCATTATAGTGAACTCTTTCAGAACTGTACATAAACTGTTTTTTGTGATTAAATCCCTGGTAGTTATTAATTAAGCATAGTAAGTTGGTAATCCATATTGGGCATTGAACTAGAGTTATTGGTTAATAACAGAAGATTCTGGTATTTTATTGTGATATTTTAATGTGATTATTGTGAGTAAAGTTAATTTTAAGGGTATATATTTTATGATCTTTGTAAGGAATATTAAAACAGCATAAATGCGTATGGTTGATTCATAATATAGTTTCTATAAATATAAATCAATGTGTTTATAAATTATAACTAATATAGAGAATTTAGGAATAAATATTCATTTCAATTGTTTCGTATGTACATTTTAATTGGGGGTTTGTTTTAAAGAATAATAATAAATAAATTGTATTATAACCCCGCTATAGACTGACATATTATTTGGAGGCACTGCAGTAGATATTTTTATATTTATCACATTGATATAATATATTTTGTAGTAAATAGAAATTATTATCTCGAGAAAAAAAAATGTATTAATTTTTTTTAAAAATGTTAAGATTATTGTTTTTTCTTGTTGGTAAAAATTGTATTAGCGTTTTAATTTAACCAAATATTAAGCCAAAATTATAATGTCTGTTACTAGACGTGAATAAAATGAATCTATACATAGTATTGAAATATGTTCCCCAAAATTACCTCTCACTCAGGGCGATATCCTTAAGATGGACATTATAGGCCACATTAAAAAGAGGTGTAATATTGCGGGTGAATTAAATGATTATATGGATATGCTTGCAATTAAGGCTAAAAATATTGCTATTGATGATGGAAGGTGGAATGAAAAAAGTGAATTGTTCCAAGAATTATTCAAAATTAATAAATGCAAAAATTCTAACAAGCGAGATGAGTTAATACTAAAATCCTGGCCCCTTGTAATATCCATTATTGACCTTATAGAAAAGGAATTGCAAATACAGGATTTAGACGATACTATTTACTCATCACACAGATGTGAAGAGAATTTAAATATAGCTGAAAATTAAATTGTTAGAATTAAACAAGACATGGCCACCTTAGATAAGCATAACCAAAAATTACTAGCTCAAATACAAGATTTAAATAAACAACTTGCACAAAGCTAAAGAGAATTAAGTGGTTTAAAAAGGCTGTATAATCATAATGAAAACCCCTCTATTAGCAATGAAAATAATGCAAATAATTCTAAATCCCTTAAAGAATTGATCAGAAATGAACTGCAGAACTTTATGGAAGAATTTAAACAAAGGACCCCTATTGGGTCAGAAATACAGTTACCAAATAGACAGTCACCTCATGATATAAATTCAGGGAACTGCTATACCTCAGAGGAGGGGGAGGGAAGCTCTAGTAGTGAGTCAGAGGGCGGAGCTAGCTACCCAAATAGCCCACGTAGTACTAATATACGTAGGGGGTCTCCCCATAGTAAAGGGGCAGATAGGGAATGCTCCAAGAAGGTCCCTAGGAAAGCCCAAGATACATCTAATAAGGTATATGACACCCCTAAAATAGACTCCCCATAGTAAAGGGGCAGATAGGGAATGCTCCAAGAAGGTCCCTAGGAAAGCCCAAGATACGTCTAATAAGGTATATGACACCCCTAAAATAATTACTTTCTTAAAGGATGCAGTACCTACATTTTCCAAAAACAGAACTACTTCTATAACTGACCATTTAGAGAACTATAAAAATGCTTTATCCATAATAAATGTTACTAGTGAGCAGTCAAAAATTGATTTTCTGTCCTGGGTATTTGAGGGTAAACATCACAAATTCTTTGCTTCACTAAAGGATATGAATATTCATTCCTGGAATGAAACGCAGAATCAGTGCAAAAAGGAATTTGGGAAATATCGCAACAAAACCACAGGGAAAATAACTGTATACGGTTTAAAATGTGGCGCAAATTAAAGCCCTATAGAATTCCTTTCTGTACTAAAAGTGCATACAGTATGGCAGAAGATTACCCCATATTTGAAAGCTCAGAATTTGTAAATTTATTTTTTGAAGCATTGCCCGCACACGTCAAAATTAATTTAGCTAGAGATTTTGATGAGAACTGCTCATTAGACTGGCTGATCAAAGAGAGTACACAATTATACTCTATTCAGCAGTCCAGTGAATAGGGGGTTAAAAGGGAACCAAGGCTCAGCCCCAAAATTGTGGCAGAAACTAGGGTGTCACCTAGCCCCCTCAATTTGGAGTCTAAAAAGAAAACTTATGCGTAAGTGGCCCGAGAAAACAGGCCTTCCCCACAGAGTTTTAACTCTGCCCCTCCCCCATCACGGGCCGAGGCGCAGAGAGAATATACTCAAAATGGGGGGCATACCCAAACAAATAGTTATCCCCAAAGAGATGAAAACCCACAAGGTTATCAGTATGTCAATAATGGTACTAATCATGTTCTCTCCCTACAGACCGGAAACGGACAATTTAGCAGTGATGACGAGCAACCTCAGCCTGGAAGCTCTAACAAATCTCTTCCTTTGCAGTATTCTCTTAACCTTATTTCCTCAGATGCAGTACACAGGAACCCTGTCAGCCCTATTATAAAGGAGAGGACTGGTAAGAATGAGAATTCTTCTGCATCAGGTAACATGGCGTATTCAGGTAACTTGTGGCGAAGCCCACAGATGTGTAATCATGCCAATTTTATGTGTGCAATGGTGGAAACTGCAGGGAGATATTATGTATTAATGTGTTAGAAAAATTAAGGGATTTTGGCATTAAAGCCAAGTGCTGAATTAGGCACTAGTGAATTTACAAGAAAAGGGGTTAAAAATTAAACACTTTATTTAACAAATATGCTGTAACAAACAAAATTGTCAAATTTGATCAAATTTAAGAAGTGGGTAATCACCATCCACTCCTAAATATTCACTTGGGGATTATCCAACAAAGTTAAAAACATTAAAAGGGCTGTGTGCCCTAGAGACTCTATTGTTGAAACACAGGAGACAGAGTGAAATGAGCAGAAGAATGTACAGGTATTTTCAATCACACAGAACACACAGACTATGCGCTCAAAGGCGTCCTCCTGCCTGCGTACTGCTGGGATTAAACCCAGTCAGCCGATTGCTAAATAGATACCCTGTACTTATCGTCACATTCATACCACAAATCACTCAGTGGATCTGCATGTCATACAGCATGCTTTTATTTCAAAACTAGCTCAAAATTCACTCTGAATGGCTTGTATGCGTTTATAAATAGATACAGTGTGTCACCAATCATCACTGTGTAACACAAAAGCTCATCAATGTTTCATCTGTATACTAAATATATATCATTATAAATAGTTACAAACGATAATCATGGTCATTATATACCCAATGCTTTAAAAATTCAATATCTCTACACGATATAAAGTGCTCGTTATACACATAGAGCCAGTACTATTTGGGCTAAAGATTATACATAAAGTATAAATCGCTATAGTTAGCAAACGTTTGAACTAAAATATCCAGCCGTAATTCCTATGAACAACAAAGAGCGCCTCTAGGACACGCCCAACTTAACTTTGTTGGATCATCCCCAAGTGAATATTTAGGAGTGGATGGTGATTACCCACTTCTTAAATTTGATCCAATTTGACAATTTTGTTCGTTACAGCATATTTGTTAAATAAAGTGTTTAATTTTTAACCCCTTTTCTTGTAGATATTATGTATTAGCTGAGCTCCAGGATTCAGTTGCTAACCCTATCATGGGATTAATTGATACTAGATCTCAGGCAACTATTTTATCCCACAGGAACTACACACAGCTAAATGAGCTAACACCCCACAAACCTAAAATAAAAGAATTTGATGGTTCACTAATAGGTGTTGGGGGTGACTCTCTCAAAGTCTATGGTACGGCATGGTTAAAACTAAGGCTGGGGAACAGGGTAATAAGGAACCGTGTTATTATAGTGGATCTGCCAACTGATCATTTAATTATTGGTAGTGATCTCCTACAGCGATTAAGCACCATAACTGATTGCATAAATAATGTAATTTGGTCACAAGTAAAAAGGCCTATTAATTATGAGCGGTCCGGTATATCTCGCACCCGACATAACTGTCATGTGGTGGAAGAGAAGCCAGATGCTGTGGAGATTCATTTCAGGGATAACTCTGTACCTGAAATCAATATCTTACAAATAGATGATCAGACTCCTTTAAGTGGCTTTGATGGTAATATTTTTAAAATTTCGCCTGGAAAGATAGCAAATATTTCCTTAGAGTGCGATGTATTAACTATATCTCTCCACAAGGGGATCATAAATTCCCTAAAGGGGGAGGCCACACTTAATACCTCACAGAAATTGAGAGAGTTAAGGAGGATTTATTTATCCCTATGCAAGTGCATGACCTTGGTAAAACCAAGTATGCTAAATTGAACTTAAAACAGGAAGCTAGCTACATAAGCGAAGGTTTATTAGTGCAGATTGCTGAACCTAACGTGATTAAATATCTTTCTCCCCAAGACCACTGTGTCCATGGCCTGGATGGCAGGTCTGAATGCTATAATGTCACAGCTAAATGTTTATTATCTATCTCTATTGGTAATAAATCAGCAAAACAACTGTTTTTAGTTTTAAATACTCCCCATAATCAAATATATATTGGCAATGATCTCTTACATAGATATGCCATACAATTAGATTTAATTAACCTTTGCCTCTGGAGCAGGTTAAAAGGTGACCTTGAAGTATTTCAGAATGAAAATGCGGCGCTAAAATCAAACCAGCAAATGCCATATGTTGTGAATAGGCAGGTGTCTAACGATGTTGTAATCCCTGCTGGGGCTGATAAATTCCTTTTACCCTTACAGGCAAAAGAGGTCAGAAATTAAAAACTTCTGAAACACTAATTTGCATCTCCCATAGAATGCAAAATCTGGATATAACAATGACCCATACTCCTATGGTAAATATTGGAACTATTCCAATACATGTTATTGTGCATAACATGACCCCACAGGATATCACCTTGTCCAAGAGAACTACCATAGGATATGCTCTAGAATCCAGTTACTACACGTTTGGATTCCAGAATAATGTAATTGGGCTAATACCTGAAGGATACTTGACTGAAGAACAGTTAAAAGAACAATCCTTTGCATCTATGCCAGAGGGATTGTTTACAATTCAGTCTATTTATCCCTTCAGCTCAGAGGAAGGCTTCTGTAAAATTGAAGAAGCCTCCCTGGTATTTGATCAGCCGATCAAAGAGCAAGAATACCCCAATACCCAGAATCATGGGGGCAATGTAAATTATAATAAAGGGGATCTCACCTCTAGGTTGGAAGAAGCCTATGAGATAGGACAGCCTGAAATCTTTCCAGGATTTTAGCAAATAGTCGAAGAGCAAATCTCCTTAGCTAATGTCTGTTCCAGTGATGATGAACGCCAACAGCTACAAGAACTCCTGATGGAGTAGAAGGATATTTTTGCTAGGGATACTTATGACTGTGGGACTACAGACTTGCACATTGCAAGAATCCAAACAGATCCCAATGCACCACCTGTCTTTGTTAAGCAATACAGACTTCCTTTAGCCTCCTATGATTCTCTTGCAAAAATCATAAGAAACCTGGAAGAATGGGGTATCATCTGACAGGTGCACAGCTCTTATAACAATCCTATTCTAGGTGTTCTTAAGCCCAAAGGACAATGGCGTTTGTGTGCTGACTTAAGACAGCTAAACAAGCGAGTGTACATGTCTGGCTGGCCTGTGCCATATATTGAACAGTGCTAAGCACAGATGCAGGGATCTAAAATATTTACTGCCATTGATTGTGCACAGGGATATTGGACCATAAAGGTACATGAGGAGGCCCAGTATAAGTTTGCATTCTTGTTCCAAAAGGTCCAACATGCATTCTAAAGGCTCCCGAATACATAAATTCAGGACATGAATTTGCAGTATTCATGCATAAGGCTATGACTGATGCACTGGAAAGGGGGACCTTATCTTATGTTGATGATGTTTTAATCAAAAGCAAAGACTTCAAAAAACACATCACTGAAATTAAACACGTCCTCAGCCAACTTAAAAGGGCAGGTGTCAAATTATCCCTACAAAAAGCTCAATGGTGCCCCCATGTGTACATTTCTTAGGACATGAAGTTGCTTCTGAAGGGTTAAATCTTCAGAAGAAAAAGGTGGAAGCTATAATAAATTCTAAGAACCTAACTAACTTAAAGGAATTGAGATCATTCCTGGGTATGACAAATTATTCTCGCAAATGTATTGATAATTATGCAGAATTAGCTAAACCACTGCTACTTCTAAAGAAGGATGTGAAATGGCACTGGAGTGAGGCTCAAGAGACAGCCATCAAAGAGCTGAAGAGAAAACTCACTCAAGCACCTTGCTTAGCGTACCCTGAAGGGGGTAAACCTTTCTACTTAGAGACAGGTTACACAGATATAAGCATGAATGCAGTTTTATATAAAAAACATGATAATTTAAGCAAAGTCATTGCTTATGCGAGTAAAACTTCCCCAGTAGAAATTAAATTTAGCGATTGCGAAAAAGCCCTCTTATCTACTGTATGGGCTCTACAAAATTTCCACAGCTATATACAGGGCGAGAAAATTATTGTAGAAATGACCCACCAGTCTTTGCTATATCTGCAAAGTGAGAGAATAAGAGATGGAAATTTCTCTAATAGCCGCATAACAGCTTGGACTCTTTCTTTACAAGGCTGTCCTTAGAAATTTGCTACAAGCAAAATAAAAAGAATCCAGTCGCACAGGGGCTTGCTGAGTTCCACAACTGCACTGCTAAGGATCATGGGGAAGAGTTATTAGAAGATGATTTCCTGGAGGAACAATTGCTTTCCCCATATGACATGTACAATGAGGACCAGTGTCAAACATTACCTTGGATATATGTTGATGGTTGTTCTTACCATGCCACTATTGATAATGAATGCAGACTAGTCACTGGCATTGGTATAACTTGGGCATGTGGATTCCCAAATATTTCTGTAGGTTTCAACATTGGACCAAGATTCAGTCAAGTTGCAGAACTCACTGCTGTTCTAAAAACCATTCAAATGGCTATTGAACAAGATATTCATGAATTTGTGATCATTGCTGACTCAAATTACATGCGTGACAGTTTTGTTGAATACACACCAAACCAGTCAAACATGGCAAGTTGTTCTGCAAGATTGATAATCTAGTGGTATCCAATGGGTTAACCATACACTGGAAAAATACCAAGGGTCATTCCTGGGTTCGAGGTCCTGACAAGGAAGACAATGATCTTGTGGATTCATTAGCCAAACAAGGAGCCATAACTGGAGAAATCCTTAATATCGACCACTTAATGGGTGCAGTCCAGGTAGAAGCCATTACTAGAAACCAGGCTAAACAACAGAGTGAGCCTAACCTGGTACAATGGAGTCAGGATTCTCCTAGTGATGACCTGATCACTAGTAAAAAGGAAGACCCCATTGTAAGCATCTTCTATAAACACATAGAAGATCCTGAAAGCAACCCCATCTCAAAAGATGATTGTATTGGTAAGGAATATCTTAGAATCTTAATGAAATCCAGATCACAATTCAAGTTACAGGATGGTTTGTTAATTAGAACCTCCAAAACTGGCATCCAACAATGGGTGGTACCTACAAAGTTTAGAGGTCTCATGCTTCAACATGCCCATGATGCCCCTACATCTGGCCATCGTGGTGCCAAACTCATGTATAAAATATTGCGTGATTACGCCTTTTGGCTGCATATGTTGAAAGATGTTCAAACCTACTGTCAAGGTTGTTTAATCTGTCCACAGTTCCAACCCACTGCAGAAAAGGGGGATGGTAATGCCATGGTGAGATATACAAATTGATTTTATTAGTCCAGTAACTAGGTCATCAAGAGTTAACAAATACATGTTAACAGTGACGTTCCTGTTCACTAAATGGGTAGAGTGCATCAGTGCACCTAACAATAGTGCTGAAACATGTGCAGCATTGCTCATCAACCACGTGTTTTCCAGATTTGATTTACCCCAGAGAATCAAATCTGATCGGGGAACCCACTTCACTAGCGAAGTTATGACCAAGATGTGGAAAATACTAGGGGTCAAAAGAAAGCTCCATATTGCATATAGAGCTGCCTCAAGTGGTGGTGTAGAGCGTTACAACCAGTCCATTTTGAAAATCCTCAAAAAGTTTGTGAGTGAAACGGGTAAAGACTGGGATGTAAAATTACCTCAAGTCCTAATGGCATTAAGAGCAACTCCAAGTAGTGCTACTAAGATGTCACCTTTTGAAATGATGACTGGTAGAAGAATGGTTCTACCTCAACATCTACTGTTCCGTACATCAGACCAAAACTTGATAAATGCTGCCAATACGCATCAATATGTGGAGAACCTAAGGAAGCACTTGCAATATGCCTTTGCATTTGCTCATAGGAACATAGAAGAATCCGCAACTGCCTCTAAAACCTATTATGATCTCAAAACATCCAAAAAGGAATATGAAATAAATGATAAAGTTTATCTTTATAACTTTGGAAGAGATCAGGTTAAGGAGAAGAAATTTCTTCCGTCATGGAAGGGTCCTTTTGTCGTTACTGACAAAAAAATCTCCAGTTGCCTATAAAATTAGGGTACCTAAAATGATACTTTTATGGATAAATGGGTCAATATTAATCAGTTGCGAGCGTGCCATCTTAGATCCCAGCTACACGTCATAGAGTGAGAAAGAATTATCATATCCCCAAATACACTAAAGAAATAGTAGTTTAAAGATGCCTAGCTAATGAGCATAAGGGCTTAAAAATAATGGACTCTCTTTATAGAATACTTTCTATGATGCATACTGTCAATACACTCACCAAGTACCACTGACTTTAAGCCAATTCAAATACGTGTCCTACATCTATTTAAAATTGGAAGGGGGAATTATGTCAGGGTATCTGCGAGTAACATTAAATAAACTACAGATATAAAACATGATTTGATATTTCATTTTAGTTAATATCAAATGTGACATGTATTGTGTGGGCTGTAGCCATAACAGACCAACCCCTCTTTCTTCTTGTTTACACAGGAAAGAACAAAAGTTTAGACCGTTGTATAGATAAGGCTAGTGGGCCACTTCAAAGTAAGTATTAGCATTATGAAGCCTCAGATGTGTATGTCCATATATGGAGTTTTCTGCCCAAAATAGATAATAGATTTACAGACCCCCCCTCACTGCTCACTACAGAGAGAGCAATAGAAAAAAAATTGGCTCAATTAGTGAGGACAGGGAAAAAGGCTAAATGTCTGTAAGAACCTCTTTGAACATCACTAAAGCCAGGAATATAGTAATTAGCACAGACCTGTTAATTGCCCCTGAAACTCAGGTGCACATCTGTACTGACTGTCAGAAACACATGTTTTGCATTATAACTTTGAAATTAATTTTAAGGTACAACTGGTGTAATTTTCAGTATTGTATAAAAAATATATATTTGTGGATCTAAAAAAAAAAAAGCCTAACAGTAACATATTGGATGGGTATTTGCTGAACTTAATAAGGTGCTGTACAGTAAATGTAAATAGATAAGTCTGAGAGATTGTCTGTTTGGATAATATTAAATATGAAATTAATTGAGTATAAATTCATATAAGTTAATGTTCTCCACACCCAGACTCTATTAACAACATATATGTATATGTATTGATCTGAAACACACTAGATTGGATACATTGGATACATGTCTGCTGTATTGAATAAAAGCTGCATTAATAGATGTATAAATGTTTGACGTTTTTAACAACATTATTTCTTTCATTCCAGACCTACATCTGGTTTTTCATGCATTCAAAATTTATTTAGAAATATGAAATATACTGTATTCATATTGAGATACAATATAATGCCAGGAGGTTGAATGCTATGATTTTGTGAAGAAAAATAATTAACAGTAAACTGCTTATTAATATGATTACTAGAAATATAATCATATTTAATATTAAAATTATCAGAGTAAATGACACTATATAGTCCCATATATATTAAACATATGAATTATTAATATTGGAAATCATAGTATATTAAATAAACATGATGGTGAAACTGCATTTCTGGTTATATGCTACCCCATTGTGGATTAAAACTGGTATGACAGCCAAATGAATTAACTGTTTAAAATAGCCATATGTTCCCAGCAAGCCAATCAAATATTTAAGCTCAAAGGACCTATCAAAAAGACACGCTCCAAGGGCCAATGGAAAAACAAGCATCTGTTAAGTGCATATCCAACATTCACCAATGATTACAAAAAAAGGGAGGGGCCTATCACTTGAAAAGCTCATGCATAGGAGAAAGAAGAGGTCTTTGTTTGCTAAAAGTTTGACTGATAACTTTGCTGCCATTTTGGGACACAGTCACTATAAGCGAAATTGGGCTACCTTTTCTTATCCATATTGCAAAATATATCTCTTATTTTATGAGATGAAATTGGACTTATCAGAGACACTCAGTTGGTTTCATGTGGTGACGTATCACTGTTCTATATTTTTTATATTTTAAACAAAGGTATTCTAAGACTATAGTTAAATTTCGGCTAGTAATTAAAAAAGCATATTTTATGTTTTAAGTTATATCCATAGCCCTGTTTAAATTTGAACCAGTCATATTCAGCACTAAATAATTAATTTGCTAGACAGGGTTTTGTACTCCAGATTTATGTCAGTCATTATAGAGAACTCTTTCAGAACTGTACATAGACTGTTTTTTGTGATTAAATCCCTGGTAGTTATTAATTAAAGGGACATAATACTCATATGCTAAATCACTTGAAACTGACAGGAAAATTTCACCTGAGCATCTCTATGTAAAAAAGGAAGATATTTTACCTCACAATCTGCTCAGCTCAGCAGAGTAAGTTCTGTGTAAAAGGTTATACTCAGCTGCTGCCCAGCTGCTGGTAAAAAAAAAAATGAAGAAATTACCAGCAGCCAATCAGCATCAACAGTGCTGAGGTCATGAACTATTTTACTGTGATCTCATGAGATTTCACTTAACTCTCATGAGATTTCATAGTAAACTTCCTTAAACTTAATAGGGAAATAAGATGAGAGTGCACGAAAGCTCGCTCCTTCCTCTGTCCCGGGACAGACATACTGATTTGCTGCTTAGAAGTCCTTTACAATGGGATGTGGCTACTGAGGAATTTTTGAGGTAAAATATCTTTCTTTTTACATAGAAATGTTCAGGTGATATTTTCCTGTCAGCTTTTTACAGCTATGCTGCATCAATTTCAAGTGTTTCAACATTTGGGTATCATGGCCCTTTAAGCATAGTAAGTTGGTAATCCATATTGGGCATTGAACTAGAGTTATTGGTTAATAACAGAAGATTCTGGTATTTTATTGTGATATTTTAATGCAATTATTGTGAGTAAAGTTAATTTTAAGGGTATATCTTTTATGATCTTTGTAAGGAATATTATAACAGCATAAATGCGTATGGTTGATTCATAATATAGTTTCTATAAATATAAATCAATGTGTTTATAAATTATAACTAATATAAAAAAATTAGGAATACATATTAATTTCAATTGTTTCGTATATATATTTTAATTGGGGGTTTGTTTTAAAGAATAATAATACATAAATTGTATTATAACCCTGCTATATACTGACAATATATATAATAATAAAAATATAAATATATTTAATAATAAAAATTTAAAAAAATTCCTATGTAAATAACATTAGAATGTAAAATATGCATAACGTGCTTCAGGTTTCACAATGTATGTCTAACACAGCATTGGGTTAGCATGCATGATGATTTAGTTATCTTAAGTAGTGTTATTGAAATATTAAATATGAAATATTGTAAAATATAATAATTAAATGTTATAGATACTGTAATTGTTTTTATAAATATATATATATATATATGTAGAAAGCGTTGCTTGGGTGTTTCTTGATCTGCGCTGTGTACGTTGCAAATGGTTATTTTGCTCTAAATAGTTCCTCCTGATATATTTCAATGGCAGCTAGTTTCTGAATATTCCACTATCATCAAATGGAATGTGAAGGAAAAAGGTATGGAGTTGAGTTTCAGAGTTCAGCGCACATAGAATGGAGAAAAACAAAAACAAAACCAAATTATGGTGCAGTATGTCAGTACTGGGCAATCAAAAACTAAACGTGAGATTTAAATGTGCTTACCGTGTTTAACCTCAAACATGTGAGGTATGTTGGAAGCATGGAGGGGATGTAATCCCTATCTGTGGTAAAGATGTTTCCAGCTGGTATGCAGAAACTTTTAGCAGGTGGAAATCTTGATATCCCTGGATTAGAAATATGTTGGTATTTCAGACAAACTTCTCCTCTCTGGAGTTAGGTAGAGACACTTTAATTCTTTTTGCTGGATTTCTTTCCTTGTTGCTGTTTATTTCTTTTCCCCTTCTTTATACTTGAAAGGCTTCTCCTCTCTGGAGTATGGTATAAACTTTATGTATGCAAACCAATTAGTGCTCAGTTTACATACTATGAGATCAATTGTGGATATTATGAGATGTGTATAAATGATGCTTGCAAGGACACAAAGTGAAATTTAAAATAAAAACACTTTTATTTTCCAATGTCCAATAAAAAATGATAAACAGAAATCCTCTTTGATAATAGTCCAGATCAGGGACAGAAATAGGTGAGCAGATGAAATATAGTATATTTCTCTAAATCCGGTAGTGAGTTTTTTTTATCAGGGCTGGTGCAAAAACAGCTAGCTGATAAAAATTAGTGATATTGTCAAAGGCGGGCTCGGGCTACCTGACATCTCCCTATACAAAAAGGTGATTGGCCTTCAAAAGATAGTAGAATGGGCACAAAACGAAAAGCATAAAGCCTGGATAGAACTAGACAGGCAAATCCTCAAAATAAATAATGTAAGCACCTTAGCGTGGCTTCCACCTTCCCAGCGACCTAGCATAATTAAGAATTATCATCTTTTAGCAGAAACATTTAACACTTGGGACTCAACCGTAGCAACCTCCACTCACATTTCCTCAAGACACTCCCCCTTAACACCAATCCTTGAAAACCCCGAAATCCCATATCACAAAATAGGATTCTTTAGATCCGCACCATATAAACTCAAAGGGGGTACGGTTCACGGGGTAGTTGAGAACGGGAAGATAATCCCACATGATACTAGACATGTGCGGTTCGTTTCGGATTAATTCGGAAATTCGGTAAATTCGGTAAATTCGGAGATTCGGATCGATTCGGATTTCCGAATTAAAATACTTCCGAATCTACCGAATGAATCCGAAATAGCTGCCGTATCTCCGAATAAATCCGAATTAGCTCGTTAAGATTCGGCATTTCCCCATAGGAAACAATGGGAGTTTCGGCTGAAAAAAAACTAACACCGCAGCCCCATTGTTTCCTATGGGGAAACACTAGGGCCTAGATTTAGAGTTCGGCGGTAAAAGGGCTGTTAACGCTCCGCGGGTTTTTTTCTGGCCGCACCATAAATTTAACTCTGGTATCGAGAGTTCAAACAAATGCTGCGTTAGGCTCCAAAAAAGGAGCGTAGAGCATTTTTACCGCAAATGCAACTCTCGATACCAGAGTTGCTTACGGACGCGGCCGGCATCAAAAACGTGCTCGTGCACGATTCTCCCATAGGAAACAATGGGACTGTTTGAGCTGAAAAAAAACCTAACACCTGCAAAAAAGCAGCGTTCAGCTCCTAACGCAGCCCCATTGTTTCCTATGGGGAAACACTTCCTACGTCTGCACCTAACACCCTAACATGTACCCCGAGTCTAAACACCCCTAACCTTACACTTATTAACCCCTAATCTGCCGCCCCCGCTATCGCTGACCCCTGCATTACACTTTTAACCCCTAATCTGCCGCTCCGTAAACCGCCGCCACCTACGTTATCCCTATGTACCCCTAATCTGCTGCCCCTAACACCGCCGACCCCTGTATTATATCTATTAACCCCTAACTTGCCCCCCACAACGTCGCCGCAAGCTACTTAAAATAATTAACCCCTAATCTTCCGACCGCAAATCGCCGCCACCTACGTTATCCCTATGTACCCCTAATCTGCTACCCCTAACATCGCCGACCCCTATGTTATATTTATTAACCCCTAATCTGCCCCCCACAACGTCGCCGACACCTACCTACACTTATTAACCCCTAATCTGCCGAGCGGACCTGAGCGCTACTATAATAAAGTTATTAACCCCTAATCCGCCTCACTAACCCTATCATAAATAGTATTAACCCCTAATCTGCCCTCCCTAACATCGCCGACACCTAACTTCAATTATTAACCCCTAATCTTCCGACCGGAGCTCACCGCTATTCTAATAAATGTATTAACCCCTAAAGCTAAGTCTAACCCTAACACTAACACCCCCCTAAGTTAAATATAATTTTTATCTAACGAAATAAATTAACTCTTATTAAATAAATAATTCCTATTTAAAGCTAAATACTTACCTGTAAAATACATCCTAATATAGCTACAATATAAATTATAATTATATTATAGCTATTTTAGGATTAATATTTATTTTACAGGCAACTTTGTAATTATTTTAACCAGGTACAATAGCTATTAAATAGTTAAGAACTATTTAATAGTTACCTAGTTAAAATAATTACAAATTTACCTGTAAAATAAATCCTAACCTAAGATATAATTAAACCTAACACTACCCTATCAATAAAATAATTAAATAAACTACCTACAATTACCTACAATTAACCTAACACTACACTATCAATAAATTAATTAAACACAATTGCTACAAATAAATAAAATTAAATAAACTATCTAAAGTACAAAAAATAAAAAAGAACTAAGTTACAGAAAATAATAAAATATTTACAAACATAAGAAAAATATTACAACAATTTTAAACTAATTACACCTACTCTAAGCCCCCTAATAAAATAACAAAGCCCCCCAAAATAAAAAATTCCCTACCCTATTCTAAAATACAAATATTACAAGCTCTTTTACCTTACCAGCCCTGAACAGGGCCCTTTGCGGGGCATGCCCCAAGAATTTCAGCTCTTTTGCCTGTAAAAAAAAACATACTATACCCCCCCCCAACATTACAACCCACCACCCACATACCCCTAATCTAACCCAAACCCCCCTTAAATAAACCTAACACTACCCCCCTGATGATCTTCCTACCTTGTCTTCACCATGCCAGGTTCACCGATCCGTCCTGGCTCCAAGATCTTCATCCACCCCAAGCGGGGGCTAGACATCCACTGAAGAAGTCCAGAAGAGGGTCCAAAGTCTTCCTCCTATCCGGCAAGAAGAGGACATCCGGACCGGCAAACATCTTCTCCAAGCGGCATCTTCTATCTTCTTCCATCCGATGACGACCGGCTCCATCTTGAAGACGTCCAGCGCGGATCCATCCTCTTCTTCCGACGACTAGACGACGAATGACGGTTCCTTTAAGGGACGTCATCCAAGATGGCGTCCCTCGAATTCCGATTGGCTGATAGGATTCTATCAGCCAATCGGAATTAAGGTAGGAATTTTCTGATTGGCTGATGGAATCAGCCAATCAGAATCAAGTTCAATCCGATTGGCTGATCCAATCAGCCAATCAGATTGAGCTCGCATTCTATTGGCTGTTCCGATCAGCCAATAGAATGCGAGCTCAATCTGATTGGCTGATTGGATCAGCCAATCGGATTGAACTATATTCTGATTGGCTGATTCCATCAGCCAATCAGAAAATTCCTACCTTAATTCCGATTGGCTGATAGAATCCTATCAGCCAATCGGAATTCGAGGGACGCCATCTTGGATGACGTCCCTTAAAGGAACCGTCATTCGTCGTCTAGTCGTCGGAAGAAGAGGATGGATCCGCGCTGGACGTCTTCAAGATGGAGCCGGTCGTCATCGGATGGAAGAAGATAGAAGATGCCGCTTGGAGAAGATGTTTGCCGGTCCGGATGTCCTCTTCTTGCCGGATAGGAGGAAGACTTTGGACCCTCTTCTGGACTTCTTCAGTGGATGTCTAGCCCCCGCTTGGGGTGGATGAAGATCTTGGAGCCAGGACGGATCGGTGAACCTGGCATGGTGAAGACAAGGTAGGAAGATCATCAGGGGGGTAGTGTTAGGTTTATTTAAGGGGGGTTTGGGTTAGATTAGGGGTATGTGGGTGGTGGGTTGTAATGTTGGGGGGGGGTATAGTATGTTTTTTTTTACAGGCAAAAGAGCTGAAATTCTTGGGGCATGCCCCGCAAAGGGCCCTGTTCAGGGCTGGTAAGGTAAAAGAGCTTGTAATATTTGTATTTTAGAATAGGGTAGGGAATTTTTTATTTTGGGGGGGCTTGTTATTTTATTAGGGGGCTTAGAGTAGGTGTAATTAGTTTAAAATTGTTGTAATATTTTTCTTATGTTTGTAAATATTTTATTATTTTCTGTAACTTAGTTCTTTTTTATTTTTTGTACTTTAGATAGTTTATTTAATTTTATTTATTTGTAGCAATTGTGTTTAATTAATTTATTGATAGTGTAGTGTTAGGTTAATTGTAGGTAATTGTAGGTAGTTTATTTAATTATTTTATTGATAGGGTAGTGTTAGGTTTAATTATATCTTAGGTTAGGATTTATTTTACAGGTAAATTTGTAATTATTTTAACTAGGTAACTATTAAATAGTTCTTAACTATTTAATAGCTATTGTACCTGGTTAAAATAATTACAAAGTTGCCTGTAAAATAAATATTAATCCTAAAATAGCTATAATATAATTATAATTTATATTGTAGCTATATTAGGATGTATTTTACAGGTAAGTATTTAGCTTTAAATAGGAATTATTTATTTAATAAGAGTTAATTTATTTCGTTAGATAAAAATTATATTTAACTTAGGGGGGTGTTAGTGTTAGGGTTAGACTTAGCTTTAGGGGTTAATACATTTATTAGAATAGCGGTGAGCTCCGGTCGGCAGATTAGGGGTTAATAATTGAAGTTAGGTGTCGGCGATGTTAGGGAGGGCAGATTAGGGGTTAATACTATTTATGATAGGGTTAGTGAGGCGGATTAGGGGTTAATAACTTTATTATAGTAGCGCTCAGGTCCGCTCGGCAGATTAGGGGTTAATAAGTGTAGGTAGGTGTCGGCGACGTTGTGGGGGGCAGATTAGGGGTTAATAAATATAACATAGGGGTCGGCGATGTTAGGGGTAGCAGATTAGGGGTACATAGGGATAACGTAGGTGGCGGCGATTTGCGGTCGGAAGATTAGGGGTTAATTATTTTAAGTAGCTTGCGGCGACGTTGTGGGGGGCAAGTTAGGGGTTAATAGATATAATACAGGGGTCGGCGGTGTTAGGGGCAGCAGATTAGGGGTACATAAGTATAACGTAGGTGGCGGTCGGCAGATTAGGGGTTAAAAATTTTAATCGAGTGGCGGCGATGTGGGGGGACCTCGGTTTAGGGGTACATAGGTAGTTTATGGGTGTTAGTGTACTTTAGGGTACAGTAGTTAAGAGCTTTAGAAACCGGCGTTAGCCAGAAAGCTCTTAACTCCTGCTATTTTCAGGCGGCTGGAATCTTGTCGTTAGAGCTCTAACGCTCACTTCAGAAACGACTCTAAATACCAGCGTTAGAAAGATCCCATTGAAAAGATAGGCTACGCAAATGGCGTAGGGGGATCTGCGGTATGGAAAAGTCGCGGCTGAAAAGTGAGCGTTAGACCCTTTCCTGACTGACTCCAAATACCAGCGGGCGCCCAAAACCAGCGTTAGGAGCCTCTAACGCTGGTTTTGACGGCTACCGCCGAACTCTAAATCTAGGCCTAAGTCTGCACCTAACACCCTAACATGTACCCCGAGTCTCTAAACACCCCTAATCTAACACTTATTAACCCCTAATCTGCCGCCCCTGCTATCGCTGACACCTGCATTATTTTATTAACCCCTAATCTGCCGACCCGATATCGCCGCCGCCTACATTATAGCTATTAACCCCTAATCTGCTGTCCCTAACACCGCCGACCCCTACATTATAGTTATTAACCCCTAATCTGCCTCCCCCCAACGTCGCCGCAATCTAACTACAAGTATTAACCCCTAATCTGCCGACCGAATATCGCCGCCGCCTACATTATAACTATTAACCCCTAACCTGCTGTCCCTAACACCGCCGACCCCTACATTATAGTTATTAACCCCTAATCTGCCTCCCCCAACGTCGCCGCAATCTAACTATAAGTATTAACCCCTAATCTGCCGACCGAATATCGCCGCCGCCTACATTATAACTATTAACCCCTAACCTGCTGTCCCTAACACCGCCGACCCCTACATTATAGTTATTAACCCCTAATCTGCCCCCCCCAACGTCGCCGCAATCTAACTACAAGTATTAACCCCTAATCTGCCGACCGCAAATCGCCGCCACTATAATAAATGTATTAACCCCTAAACCGCCGCACTCCCGCCTCGCAAACACTATAATACATTTTATTAACCCCTAATCTGCCCTCCCTAACATCGCCGCCACCTACCTACAATTATTAACCCCTAATCTCCCGCCCCCATCGTCGCCGCTACTATAAGAAGGTTATTAACCCCTAAAGCTAAATCTAACCCTAACACTAACACCCACTAACTTAAATATAATTTAAATAAAACGAAATAAATTTACTATAATTAAATAAATGAATCCTATTTAAAACTAAAGACTTACCTGTAAAATAAACCCTAAGATAGCTGCAATATAACTAATAGTTACATTGTAGCTATTTTAGGATTTATTTTTATTTTACAGGCAACTTTGTATTTATTTTAACTAGGTACAATAGTTATTAAATAGTTAATAACTATTTAATAACTACCTAGCTAAAATAAATACAAATTTACCTGTGAAATAAATCCTAACCTAAGTTACACTAACACCTAACACTACACTATCATTAAATTAACTAAATAAATGAATCATATTTAAAACAAAATACTTACCTGTAAAATAAACCCTAATATAGCTGCAATATAACTAATAGTTACATTGTAGCTATTTTAGCATTTATATTTATTTTACAGACAACTTTGTATTTATTTTAACTAGGTACAATAGCTATTAAATAGTTATTGACTAATTAATAGCTACCTAGTTAAAATAATTACAAAATTACCTGTAAAATAAATCCTAACCTAAGTTACAATTAAACCTAACACTACACTGTCATTAAATAAATTAACTACAAGTACCTACAATTATCTACAATTAAATAAACTAAAGTACAAAACCCCCCCACTAAATTACAAAAAAAAACAAACACTAAATTACAAAAAATAAAAAAATATTACAAGAATTTTAAACTAATTACACCTAATCTAAGCCCCCTAATAAAATAACAAAGCCCCCCAAAATAAAAAAAAAGCCCTACCCTATACTAAATTACAAAAGTTAACAGCTCTATTACCTTACCAGCCCTGAACAGGGCCCTTTGCGGGGCATGCCCCAAAGAAAACAGCTCTTTTGCCTGTAAAAAAAAAACACAATCCCCCCCCCACATTACAACCCACCACCCACATACCCCTACTCTAACCCAAACCCCCCTTAAATAAACCTAACACTACCCCCCTGAAGATCTCCCTACCTTGAGTCGTGTTCACCCAGCCGGGCCGAAGTCTTCATCCGATGGGGCAGAAGAGTACATCCAGACCGGCAGAAGTCTTCATCCAAGCGGGGCAAGAAGAGGTCTTCCATCCATCATACAAGTACCAAAATACAAACAAACACTAAATTACCAAAAATAATAAAATATTACAATAATTTTAAACTAATTACACCTAATCTAAGCCCCCTACTAGCTATTAATATAGCTTCAATATAACTAATAGTTACATTGTAGCTATTTTAGGATTTATATGTATTTTACAGGCAACTTTGTATTTATTTTAACTAGGTACAATAGTTATTAAATAGTTAATAACTATTTAATAACTACCTAGCTAAAATAAATACAAATTTACCTGTAAAATAAATCATAACCTAAGTTACAATTACACCTAACACTACACTATCATTAAATTAACTAAATAAATGAATCCTATATAAAACTAAAGACTTACCTGTAAAATAAACCCTAATATAGCTGCAATATAACTAATAGTTACATTGTAGCTATTTTAGCATTTATATTTATTGTACAGGCAACTTTGTATTCATTTTAACTAGGTTCAATAGCTATTAAATAGATATTGACTATTTAATAGCTACCTAGTTAAAATAATTACAAAATTACCTGTAAAATAAATCCTAACCTAAGTTACAATTAAACCTAACACTACACTATCATTAAATAAATTAACTACAAGTACCTACAATTAAATGCAATTAAAAAAACTAAACTAAAGTACAAACCCCCCCACTAAATTACAAAAAATAAAAAAATATTACAAGAATTTTAAACTAATTACACCTAATCTAAGCCCCCTAATAAAATAACAAAGCCCCCCAAAATAAAAAAAATGCCCTAACCTATACTAAATTACAAAAGTTAACAGCTCTATTACCTTACCAGCCCTGAACAGGGCCCTTTGCGGGGCATGCCCCAAAGAAAACAGCTCTTTTGCCTGTAAAAAAAAACCACAATCCCTCCCCCCACATTACAACCCACCACCCACATACCCCTACTCTAACCCAAACCCCCCTTAAATAAACCTAACACTACCCCCCTGAAGATCTCCCTACCTTGAGTCGTGTTCACCCAGCCGGGCCGAAGTCTTCATCCGATGGGGCAGAAGAGGACATCCAGACCGGCAGAAGTCTTCATCCAAGCGGGGCAAGAAGAGGTCTTCCATCCATCAGAAAAGTACAAAAAAACAAACAAACACTAAATTAGCAAAAATAATAAAATATTACAATAATTTTAAACTAATTACACCTAATCTAAGCCCCATACTAGCTATTAATATAGCTACAATATAACTAATAGTTACATTGTAGCTATTTTAGGATTTATATTTATTTTACAGGCAACTTTGTATTTATTTTAACTAGGTACAATAGCTATTAAATAGTTAATAACTACCTAGCTAAAATAAATACAAATTTACCTGTAAAATAAACCCTAACCTAAGTTACAATTACACCTAACACTACACTGTCATTAAATTAACTAAATAAATTAATCCTATATAAAACTAAATACTTACCTGTAAAATAAACCCTAATATAGCTACAATATAACTAATAGTTACATTGTAGCTATTTTAGCATTTATATTTATTTTACAGGCAACTTTGTATTTATTTTAACTAGGTACAATAGCTATTAAATAGTTATTGACTAATTAATAGCTACCTAGTTAAAATAATTACAAAATTACCTGTAAAATAAATCCTAACCTAAGTTACTATTAAACCTAACACTACACTATCATTAAATAAATTAACTACAAGTACCTACAATTAAATACAATGAAATAAACTAAACTAAAGTACAAAAAAAACAAACACTAAATTACAAAAAATAAAAAAAATTACAAGAATTTTAAACTAATTACACCTAATCTAAGCCCCCTAATAAAATAACAAAGCCCCCCAAAATAAAAAAATGCCCTACCCTATACTAAATTACAAAAGTAATCAGCTCTATTACCTTACCAGCCCTTAAAAGGGCCTTTTGCGGGGGCATGCCCCAAAGAAAACAGCTCTTTTGCCTGTAAAAAAAACACAATCCCCCCCCCCACATTACAACCCACCACCCACATACCCCTACTCTAACCCAAACCCCCCTTAAATAAACCTAACACTACCCCCCTGAAGATCTCTCTACCGTGTCTTCACCCAGCCGGGCCGAAGTCTTCATCCGATGGGGCAGAAGAGGACATCCAGACCGGCAGAAGTCTTCATCCAAGCGGGGCAAGAAGAGGTCTTCCATCCATCAGAAGTCTTGATCCAGGCGGCATCTTCTCTGTTCATCCATCCGGAGCGGAGCGGCAGCATCCTGAAGACATCCCACGCAGAGCATCCTCTTCTTTCTTGATCCGACGACTAGGTGACTGTACCTTTAAGTGACGTCATCCAAGATGGCGTCCCTTGAATTCCGATTGGCTGATAGGATTCTATCAGCCAATCGGAATTAAGGTAGGAAAAATCTGATTGGCTGATTCAATCAGCCAATCAGATTCAAGTTCAATCCGATTGGCTGATCCAATCAGCCAATCAGATTGAGCTCGCATTCTATTGGCTGATCGGAACAGCCAATAGAATGCGAGGTCAATCTGATTGGCTGATTCCATCAGCCAATCGGATTGAACTTGAATCTGATTGGCTGATTAAATCAGCCAATCAGATTTTTCCTACCTTAATTCCGATTGGCTGATAGAATCCTATCAGCCAATCGGAATTCAAGGGACGCCATCTTGGATGACGTCACTTAAAGGTACAGTCACCTAGTCGTCGGATCAAGAAAGAAGAGGATGCTCTGCGTGGGATGTCTTCAGGATGCTGCCGCTCCGCTCCGGATGGATGAACAGAGAAGATGCCGCCTGGATCAAGACTTCTGATGGATGGAAGACCTCTTCTTGCCCCGCTTGGATGAAGACTTCTGCCGGTCTGGATGTCCTCTTCTGCCCCATCGGATGAAGACTTCGGACCGGCTGGGTGAAGACACGGTAGAGAGATCTTCAGGGGGGTAGTGTTAGGTTTATTTAAGGGGGGTTTGGGTTAGAGTAGGGGTATGTGGGTGGTGGGTTGTAATGTGTGGGGGGGTATTGTGTTTTTTTTTACAGGCAAAAGAGCTGTTTTCTTTGGGGCATGCCCCCGCAAAAGGCCCTTTTAAGGGCTGGTAAGGTAATAGAGCTGATTACTTTTGTAATTTAGTATAGGGTAGGGCATTTTTTTATTTTGGGGGGCTTTGTTATTTTATTAGGGGGCTTAGATTAGGTGTAATTAGTTTAAAATTCTTGTAATTTTTTTTATTTTTTGTAATTTAGTGTTTGTTTTTTTTGTACTTTAGTTTAGTTTATTTCATTGTATTTAATTGTAGGTACTTGTAGTTAATTTATTTAATGATAGTGTAGTGTTAGGTTTAATAGTAACTTAGGTTAGGATTTATTTTACAGGTAATGTTGTAATTATTTTAACTAGGTAGCTATTAATTAGTCAATAACTATTTAATAGCTATTGTACCTAGTTAAAATAAATACAAAGTTGCCTGTAAAATAAATATAAATGCTA
This sequence comes from Bombina bombina, assembly GCF_027579735.1. Lineage (NCBI taxonomy): Eukaryota > Metazoa > Chordata > Amphibia > Anura > Bombinatoridae > Bombina > Bombina bombina. The sequence goes on from NC_069504.1 coordinate 597,649,755, forward strand.
AAATAGCTACAATGTAACTATTAGTTATATTGTAGCTATATTAGGGTTTATTTTACAGGTAAGTCTTTAGTTTTATATAGGATTAATTTATTTAGTTAATTTAATGACAGTGTAGTGTTAGGTGTAATTGTAACTTAGGTTAGGGTTTATTTTACAGGTAAATTTGTATTTATTTTAGCTAGGTAGTTATTAACTATTTAATAGCTATTGTACCTAGTTAAAATAAATACAAAGTTGCCTGTAAAATAAATATAAATCCTAAAATAGCTACAATGTAACTATTAGTTATATTGTAGCTATATTAATAGCTAGTAGGGGGCTTAGATTAGGTGTAATTAGTTTAAAATTATTGCAATATTTTATTATTTTTGCTAATTTAGTGTTTGTTTGTTTTTTTGTACTTTTCTGATGGATGGAAGACCTCTTCTTGCCCCGCTTGGATGAAGACTTCTGCCAGTCTGGATGTCCTCTTCTGCCCCATCGGATGAAGACTTCGGCCCGGCTGGGTGAACACGACTCAAGGTAGGGAGATCTTCAGGGGGGTAGTGTTAGGTTTATTTAAGGGGGGTTTGGGTTAGAGTAGGGGTATGTGGGTGGTGGGTTGTAATGTGGGGGGGGGGATTGTGTTTTTTTTTACAGGCAAAAGAGCTGTTTTCTTTGGGGCATGCCCCGCAAAAGGCCCTGTTCAGGGCTGGTAAGGTAATAGAGCTGTTAACTTTTGTAATTTAGTATAGGGTAGGGCATTTTTTTTATTTTGGGGGGCTTTGTTATTTTATTAGGGGGCTTAGATTAGGTGTAATTAGTTTAAAATTCTTGTAATATTTTTTTATTTTTTGTAATTTAGTGGGGGAGGGGGTTGTACTTTAGTTTAGTTTTTTAATTGTATTTAATTGTAGGTACTTGTAGTTAATTTATTTAATGATAGTGTAGTGTTAGGTTTAATTGTAACTTAGGTTAGGATTTATTTTACAGGTAATTTTGTAATTATTTTAACTAGGTAGCTATTAAACAGTAAATATCTATTTAATAGCTATTGTACCTAGTTAAAATAAATACAAAGTTGCCTGTACAATAAATATAAATGCTAAAATAGCTACAATGTAACTATTAGTTATATTGCAGCTATATTAGGGTTTATTTTACAGGTAAGTCTTTAGTTTTATATAGGATTCATTTATTTAGTTAATTTAATGATAGTGTAGTGTTAGGTGTAATTGTAACTTAGGTTATGATTTATTTTACAGGTAAATTTGTATTTATTTTAGCTAGGTAGTTATTAAATAGTTATTAACTATTTAATAGCTATTGTACCTAGTTAAAATAAATACAAAGTTGCCTGTAAAATAAATATAAATCCTAAAATAGCTACAATGTAACTATTAGTTATATTGAAGCTATATTAATAGCTAGTAGGGGGCTTAGATTAGGTGTAATTAGTTTAAAATTATTGTAATATTTTATTATTTTTTGTAATTTAGTGTTTGTTTGTATTTTGGTACTTGTATGATGGATGGAAGACCTCTTCTTGCCCAGCTTGGATGAAGACTTCTGCCGGTCTGGATGTCCTCTTCTGCCCCATCGGATGAAGACTTCGGCCCGGCTGGGTGAACACGACTCAAGGTAGGGAGATCTTCAGGGGGGTAGTGTTAGGTTTATTTAAGGGGGGTTTGGGTTAGAGTAGGGGTATGTGGGTGGTGGGTTGTAATGTGGGGGGGGGATTGTGTTTTTTTTTTTACAGGCAAAAGAGCTGTTTTCTTTGGGGCATGCCCCGCAAAGGGCCCTGTTCAGGGCTGGTAAGGTAATAGAGCTGTTAACTTTTGTAATTTAGTATAGGGTAGGGCATTTTTTTTATTTTGGGGGGCTTTGTTATTTTATTAGGGGGCTTAGATTAGGTGTAATTAGTTTAAAATTCTTGTAATATTTTTTTATTTTTTGTAATTTAGTGTTTGTTTTTTTTTGTAATTTAGTGGGGGGGTTTTGTACTTTAGTTTATTTAATTGTAGATAATTGTAGGTACTTGTAGTTAATTTATTTAATGACAGTGTAGTGTTAGGTTTAATTGTAACTTAGGTTAGGATTTATTTTACAGGTAATTTTGTAATTATTTTAACTAGGTAGCTATTAATTAGTCAATAACTATTTAATAGCTTTTGTACCTAGTTAAAATAAATACAAAGTTGCCTGTAAAATAAATATAAATGCTAAAATAGCTACAATGTAACTATTAGTTATATTGCAGCTATATTAGGGTTTATTTTACAGGTAAGTATTTTGTTTTAAATATGATTCATTTATTTAGTTAATTTAATGATAGTGTAGTGTTAGGTGTTAGTGTAACTTAGGTTAGGATTTATTTTACAGGTAAATTTGTATTTATTTTAGCTAGGTAGTTATTAAATAGTTAATAACTATTTAATAACTATTGTACCTAGTTAAAATAAATACAAAGTTGCCTGTAAAATAAAAATAAATCCTAAAATAGCTACAATGTAACTATTAGTTATATTGCAGCTATCTTAGGGTTTATTTTACAGGTAAGTCTTTAGTTTTAAATAGGATTCATTTATTTAACTATAGTAAACTTATTTCGTTTTATTTAAATTATATTTAAGTTAGGGGGTGTTAGTGTTAGGGTTAGATTTAGGTTTAGGGGTTAATAACCTTATTATAGTAGCGGCGACGATGGGGGCGGGAGATTAGGGGTTAATAATTGTAGGTAGGTGGCGGCGATGTTAGGGAGGGCAGATTAGGGGTTAATAAAATGTATTATAGTGTTTGCGAGGCGGGAGTGCGGCGGTTTAGGGGTTAATACATTTATTATAGTGGCGGCGATGTCCGGTCGGCAGATTAGGGGTTAATAATTGTAGGTAGATTGCGGCGACGTTGGGGGGAGGCAGATTAGGGGTTAATAACTATAATGTAGGGGTCGGCGGTGTTAGGGACAGCAGGTTAGGGGTTAATAGCTATAATGTAGGCGGCGGCGATATTCGGTCAGCAGATTAGGGGTTAATACTTGTAGTTAGATTGCGGCAACGTTGGGGGAGGCAGATTAGGGGTTAATAACTATAATGTAGGGGTCGGCGGTGTTAGGGACAGCAGATTAGGGGTTAATAGCTATAATGTAGGCGGCGGCGATATCGGGTCGGCAGATTAGGGGTTAATACTTGTAGTTAGATTGGGGCGACGTTGGGGGAGGCAGATTAGGGGTTAATAACTATAAAAACGAAAAAATGCGGCAGCAACAAGCAGAGTAAAAGGTGATTAAAATTCAAATGCTTTATTTAATATGTCTTAAAAAAGCCAATAGGCAAAGAATACAAAGGGTAGCAGGTGATAACCCTCCTTACATGTTTCGTGCCTATGCTCGGCACTTAATCATAGGAGTGAGATATGTTAGTACAACCCCTGCTATTTAAAGGGGAAGTACCCAATGATGGAAAAGCTATAGAAACACCTGTATCAAAATAGTGTTAAAACTGCTTACCCTCACCTAGCACTTACCATGAACACAGAAAAGTATATTGTGTTTGAAAAATGTATGTACATATATGTATATGCTGAATAGTTATACATGATATGTAAGTACACATAAAACAACAACTTCAGCACTATGTTATAACCTTGTAACCTTATGTCTTTGTAGATACTAAGTATGAGTCACCTCCTATACACTAAAATGTGTTTATTATTTTGTGATAAATAAATGAATATAAAGGGAATTATATCAAGAAACAGGGGACTATAATCATATGCTCCTATTTATGGACCTAAATATATCCCATTATTTATTCATGCTTATACAAACCAAGTATATAATGTTTAAATTGAACTGAATAAGAACCTAAGATCCAATATTTGTTAAAGGTAAATTACTATATGCAATATTATTGAAAGACTTTGTTGAAATGTCTGCATAGTAAATTAAGTTGACCCTTAACAAATAGACCAAAAAAAAAATATATATAAATAAATAAATAATTACTCCACATAATAGGACATGTCCCATTCTCTATTTAGACCCTGTGGTATTATCGTTTTAAGTTTGTAAATCCAAAATAATTCACGTTTGAGCAACAATTTTTGTTTGTTGCCCCCTCTAGTGGGTGACTGAATTTTATCAATAACTTTAACAGTGATGTGTGCTATGTGAGTCATATGTGTTTGATTAAAATGAACCGCTACCGCCGAGTCTTTATTGTAGTTTTTAGTGTCCCTAATATGTTCTCTGATACGTGATCGGAGCTCTCTGGTCGTTTGACCAATATATTGTAGGGAACAAAGGGAACATTCTATTAAATAAACTACAAATTCAGTCCTACAATTTGCATAGAACTCCATATTATATCTTTCATGTGTTGCTGAACTGGTGAAAGTATCACTTCTTTCAATAACTTCACACGTAATGCATGGTTTAGTGCCACATTTGTATGTGCCTTTTTTCCTTATCCAGTTACTCCCCCGTTTATTTGTTATTGTATTTACCATACTGGGTACCAGCCTGGTGCCCAGAGTCGGAGGTTTTTTGGACACAAATTTACAAATATGAAAAATGTTACCCAAAGCTTCATCTTCTTTTAATATATGTAAATGTTTCTTGAGAATAGCTGTGATTTCATTGAATTGTTTAGAATACTCTGTGGTAAAGACAATTTTGTCTCTACTAAAATCTTGATCTGGTCTCTTTTTGGTTGCAATGACCTCTCTTTGAGTCTTATATTTTATCTTTTCGTGAGATTCATTAAGAATCTTATTCGAATATCCCCTTTGCTTTAATCTGTTTGTAAGATCAGTGCATTGTGAATTGAATTTCTCAGTACAATTAGTGTTTCTTCTCATTCTAATATATTGAGCTTTGGGGATTGATCTAATTAAATGTGGAGGATGGCATGATTTGGCGTGGAGTATGGTATTTCCAGCCGTTGGTTTACGATATGTGTCAGTCATTATTACACCTTTTTCTGGATCACCTGTGAGTTCTAAATCTAAGAAACATATTTTATATTGTTGTAATTCACCTGTGAATCTCAAATTTAAATCATTGGTATTAACATACTCTAAAAAGGTGCTCAGCTCAAGTTTATCCTCCACTATAAATATAAGATCATCTATGAAACGCATATACTTAATAATATGCTTTGCAAATGGATTGGAAAGAGTGTATAGGTATAAATCCTCCCACCACGCTACATACAGGTTGGCAAACGAGGGGGCAAATTTTGCCCCCATCTCTGTGCCACAAACCTGCACATAGTATTCATTATTAAACATAAAAAAATTATGTTTTAATAAAAATTCAATGATTTCACAGAAAAAAAGTTTGAATTCTAAAGAATAACGTGTGGCTGTATCCAAGAAATATCTAATGGCTTTTAATCCTAGCGTATGGGGTATACTTGAGTAAAGGGAGGTGGCATCAATAGCCACCCATCTGAACTCCTTGTTCCATTCTACATATTCCAAACAATTCAACAAATGTGTTGAATCTCGTAAATAACTATTAAGGCTTTTAACCAAAGGCTGGAGTATGGAATCGACCCATTCAGACAATGGCTCAAACATAGAGCCAATGCCTGAAATGATGGGTCTTCCTGGGGGAGAGGTCATATTTTTATGTGTTTTAGGCACATGATGGAATATAGGCACTAATGGATAATCCGGTATCATATTTTTGACCTGTTCCTCAGTGAAGACATTGATGGCTATTCCTTGTTCTATTATTGAATATAGTTTAGACTTAAATATCTGTGTTGGATTCCTATCCAGCTTTCTGTACGTTTTGGTATCAGACAATTGTCTGTAAGCCTCATTGCAGTAGTATTCCTTATCAAGGACCACTACATTACCACCCTTGTCAGATGTTCTTATCACAATACTATCATTTTGTTTTAGTTTGTGTAATGCATTAAATTCTGCTTTTGTGAGATTAGGTTTCCCAGTGGTGCCCTTTGTTTTTATCTCTGTCTCTAAATCTAACAAATCCTTCTGGACTCTCCTCTGATACATATTGATATATGGACCCCTGAAGTTTGTGGGATAGAACTCTGACCTCCCCCTTCTGGGTGACTGTATATCACTGTCCTCTGGACCATATTCACATTCTAAAGATTTTAATTCATTAAGTGTTATACAGTCACCAAATTTGAGGGTTGCTGAGCCCATCTCACCTACAACACTGCTATGGTCAACCATTAAATCTGAATTATCATTTGCACACTCTCCTAATGCTGATTCTTCCTTCTGCAAATTAAAAAAGCGTTTTAATGTCAATTTCCTGACAAATTTATTAATGTCAATGATAGTTTTGAAAGCTGAAAAAGTGTTCGTAGGGGCAAAGCCCATTCCCTTGCTCAGTAGTGATTTTTCTTCCTCTGTGAGTTCCAGTTTAGACAGGTTCAATACCGATAGTCCTTCTTGTGTGATTTTCTTTGGGATTTTCTTGATTCTTCTGCCTGCCCTCCTTGTGCGCCTCCTAAAGGGACAGCCGATATATCTTTATCTTTGTCTTTAGGACATACAGCTGTATCTTCTTCCTCATCCGTGTCACTGTCACTCAGAACCTGTAATGACAAGAGGGGGCAGGAGGGAGGAAGTATAGACTTAGAAGAAAGAGAAGAAGAAATAGTAGAATGAGAAGGTGGTGGAGAGGGGGGAGAGAGAGATCTTGGCCCCACAGGCCCTGAAGAAACGCTTCCATCAGATATATATAATTCCTGATCTGAAGTATCAGTTGAAGAAAAGGCAACTTTTCGTTTAGATTTATGCTTCAAAATTGGTTTGGGATTTACTGTTGCAATATTTTCTGTAGATGATACTTGATTCTTTTTGCCCCCTTGTGGACGAAAGGACCTTCTTCTTGGTCTGTTCTGAAATCTTGACCAGTTGTACACCTTGTTATTCAAATAGTCCTCCATATCTCTGTTAAATTTGTTGCCTTTTCTCTGTGCCAATTCTCCATCTGTTTTTTGTATTTTTGCTTTTAAATTGCTTTTAAATTCTCCATATTTAGTATCTGATTTCAGGGTTTTCAGATCTACTGTAATATTATCAATTTTAGATTTAAGATTATCCCTCTTTTTGGTTTTACTTCTGATAACAATGTCCATAAGTGTGAGAGAACATTTGGTTAATGCCTCATTCCATTCTGTCTGTAGGTCTGGGTCTTCTAGATCAAAAGAGGGGTATTTTTTAATTCTCAAGCCCCTTGGTATTCTTATGGCTTTGATATAGTGATCAAAAGAGACCACATCCCACATTAATCTTAAATCTGTTAATAAAAGTCTCTCTAGTTTAATAAATTGGCTCTTTATGTCACTCTGACCCCCTCCAGAGTGTTCAGCAACATTGAAAATGGTGTCAAAAAACCTTTGGCGGTGTTGTACATTGAAAAAAGATTTATGAGAGCTTTCACCCTCATTTTCCATGTTAACGGATAGTGCTGTGTGCAGGCTAAAACCAAAAACTCTGCTGCAGTACCCTGTATTGACTCTGCTATGCCCCTATTGAAAGTGCTCCACTAGTAAACCCACTTATAAGTGAGAATAACTATAATGTAGGGGTCGGCGGTGTTAGGGACAGCAGATTAGGGGTTAATAGCTATAATGTAGGCGGCGGCGATATCCGATCGGCAGATTAGGGGTTAAATAATGTTATTATAGGGTTTGCGATGTGGGGGGGCCTCGGTTTAGTGGTTCATAGGTAGTTTATGGGTGTTAGTGACTTAGTGTACTAAATGGGTGTTAGTGTACTAAAAACATACCGAATTTCGGAACGGAATAGAACCGAATTCAGCCGAATCCGAATAAATCCGAAACAAATTTATTCGGATCCGAATAAATCCGAAACGAATTTATTCAAATTTTGCCGAATCAGATTCGATCCGAAACGAAATTCTAAAAGTCCGAATCGATCCGAACCGAAAACGAACCGAATTTTTTAGCGGTGCACATGTCTACATGATACGCTTAGGAACGCTCACCCCAAGGTCTTCTCTTCTTGGCTGCATTACAACCAGCTAATACATTTTATATCCGGCCACAGACAAAAACAGGACCTGGGCAGGACACTTACCCCTTTTGAGAAACTTTGTTCAGGGGAATCCCTACCAAGACACCTAATATCTCTCCTCTACAAATTAGTCTCCTCTCAGAACACAGACACACTGCCGTCCTATGTCACACAATGGAACATCGAATTGGGGATAGATAATGATGAGCAACTATGGTTAAAAGCTTTTAGCTTGACTAAAAAATCGTCTGTATCGTCAACCATTCAGGAGCTTCACATCAAGCTCTTGAGTAGATGGTACCTGACCCCAGTCAGACTCCATAAGTTATTCCCAACAGCTAGCCACATGTGTTGGAGAGGGTGTGGAGGCAACGGCTCCTTGCTCCACATATGGTGGTCTTGAAAATTATAACGCCCTTCTGGTCAGAAGTCTTTGATAAAATGGCTGAAATCCTCAATATCCCTCTTCTAAAAACACCCGAGGCTCTATTATTTTTAGAGCTCCCCAGAACGCAAAGCCGAACACACCTCGCCTTGCTGCTAATTATGCTCACTAGCGCGAAGAAACTGATTCCTAAAAAAATGGAAGAAACAAAACCCTCCTACACTAGGAGAGTGGCACTGGCAAGTCGAGGAAGTCTTACTGCTGGAAAGATACTTTTACCTTAAAAATCATAAGATAGATGAATATGAGCTCCTGCGAGCGCTGTGGCAGGGCACTATATAATCAAGTATTCCACTGTCTGCGCTTGCTAACCACAAAAGAAAAAGAAAAAATCTGACTAGTACTAATTTTTTTTCTCTCTACTCCCCCTCCCCTCCCTCCCTCCCCATCATGGCCCCTCCCTTACTACTCCTCTCTATCCTCTCTCCTCCTCTATCCAAACCCATTATACCTTTAAATGATCAACCTATGACTATAAGGTAAAATAGAAAAGTTTTTATCTGATTTCTCTTGCTCCTGCTGAGTGTCACGGAGCATGAGGTTTGCATTATTTTGAAGTGTACGATCTTTATGCACATTGAAGCAAATTGTATAGCTTCCTTTTTGGTTTGTCTTTGTTTTATACAATGTGCCAATTTGTTATTATACCCGATTATGTTATTGTAATCTTTACACTTCAATAAAGCTTGTTTAAAAAAAAAAAAAAAAAAAAAAATTAGTGATATTGTGGTATAGGATGCTGTAAGTACAGCTGAAGGTAAATTCCTTGCGGTGGTTTTGAGCTCTGAAAAGCTCCCAGAGTTCAGGTGGATAAGTTGGTGTTTATGATGGAAAACCGTAATAAATAGTTACACGAACTGCTGTAAATACAGCTAGATGATGATTCCTTGTGGTTTTTTGAGCTCTAGATAGCTCACAATATCCAGATGGATGTGGATTCTTAAGCCTGTCAGTGACAGGGTCCGTTGCTGAAGTGTTTGAAGCTTGGTCTCCCTGGACAGGAAGTGACGTCAGAAGTTTTAGATTTAGAGAAATATACTATATTTCATCTGCTCACCTATTTCTGTCCCTGATCTGGACTATTATCAAAGAGGATTTCTGTTTATCATTTTTTATTGGACATTGGAAAATAAAAGTGTTTTTATTTTAAATTTCACTTTGTGTCCTTGCAAGCATCATTTATACACATCTCATGAGTGCTGCAATTAATATCCACAATTGATCTCATAGTATGTAAACTGAGCACTAATTGGTTTGCATACATAAAGTTTATACCATACTCCAGAGAGGAGAAGCCTTTCAAGTATAAAGAAAGGGAAAAGAAATAAACAGCAACAAGGAAAGAAATCCAGCAAAAAGAATTAAAGTGTCTCTACCTAACTCCAGAGAGGAGAAGTTTGTCTGAAATACCAACATATTTCTAATCCAGGGATATCAAGATTTCCACCTGCTAAAAGTTTCTGCATACCAGCTGGAAACATCTTTACCACAGATAGGGATTACATCCCCTCCATGCTTCCAACATACCTCACATGTTTGAGGTTAAACAAGGTAAGCACATTTAAATCTCACGTTTAGTTTTTGATTGCCCAGTACTGACATACTGCACCATAATTTGGTTTTGTTTTTGTTTTTCTCCATTCTATGTGCGCTGAACTCTGAAACTCAACTCCATATCTTTTTCCTTCACATTCCATTTGATGATAGTGGAATATTCAGAAACTAGCTGCCATTGAAATATATCAGGAGGAACTATTTAGAGCAAAATAACCATTTGCAACGTACACAGCGCAGATCAAGAAACACCCAAGCAATGCTTTCTACATATATATATATATATTTATAAAAACAATTACAGTATCTATAACATTTAATTATTATATTTTACAATATTTCATATTTAATATTTCAATAACACTACTTAAGATAACTAAATCATCATGCATGCTAACCCAATGCTGTGTTAGACATACATTGTGAAACCTGAAGCACGTTATGCATATTTTACATTCTAATGTTCTTTACATAGGAATTTTTTTAAATTTTTATTATTAAATATATTTACATTTTTATTATTATATATATTGTCAGTATATAGCAGGGTTATAATACAATTTATGTATTATTATTCTTTAAAACAAACCCCCAATTAAAATGTATATACAAAACAATTGAAATTAATATGTATTCCTAATTTTTTTATATTAGTTATAATTTATAAACACATTGATTTATATTTATAGAAACTATATTATGAATCAACCATACGCATTTATGCTGTTATAATATTCCTTACAAAGATCATAAAAGATAGAGAGGAGAAGTTTGTCTGAAATACCAACATATTTCTACTCCAGGGATATCAAGATTTCCACCTGCTAAAAGTTTCTGCATACCAGCTGGAAACATCTTTACCACAGATAGGGATTACATCCCCTCCATGCTTCCAACATACCTCACATGTTTGAGGTTAAACAAGGTGAGCACATTTAAATCTCACGTTTAGTTTTTGATTGCCCAGTACTGACATACTGCACCATAATTTGTTTTTGTTTTTGTTTTTCTCCATTCTATGTGCGCCGAACTCTGAAACTCAACTCCATATATATATATATATATATATATATATATATATATATATATATATATATATATATATATATATTCTATGGATTATTTAGACATTTTCAGTACGTCTTTAATAATTATTAATATTAATTATTTATATTTTTTCTTTATTTTATATTTAACAAGATACCCAACAGGCGTACATTAATTTTTCATGTGCTATAACCCTACATGAGTTATTTTAAGGCATGTTATGAATTTATTAAATATAAACTATTGAAAAATATTAATAATTAATATAAATAATTATTATATATGTACTAAAAAATCTAAATAATCCATAGAAGACACACACACACACACACACACATATATATATATATATATATTACAGTATCTATAATAATTCCTAATAATTCTTAATAATATCCTTTACAATATTTCAATAACGTGCTTTAAGATAACTAATTCTTCATGTGTGCTAACCTGATGCCGCATTAGACCTTCATTGAGACCTACATTCTATATTTTGACAAACATCATAACAGAATAGATCCATCTCTCCTTAAATTTTTAGGTATTAAAAAGATAATTCCATATTGGAGAGGAGGGGCTACTCAGGTAGCATTAGCTGAGATGTGATGGATCTTTGAACTAGTTTCAATGATCCCGAAAGGTTTAAATAAAGATTTTGAGATCTGTAATTTTTTTATTGGAGGAGGGAAACAGAGGCGATGCTTTAACAGGACTGTGTTTACAGTGATTTAAATGAAGTAGAATATAATTAATAGGAAATAAGAGGGTTTATATATATATATATATATATATATATATATATATATATATATATAAAATATATATACAGGTCAAATGAGAAGGTTGAAAAGAAATGGTGACAAATAATGTTTTCCAGATATTCTCCTAGAGCGGTACTAATTTAATTATATGATATTTCATTTATAATTTATTTTTATGATTTTATTGTATAGAGAGAGTTGTGCAAAGATATGTAATTATTTTAGAATTTCAGTAATGTTGTTAACATTGTGTTTTTTGGCATTATGTAATGAAATGCAGATAATCACATTTCCATCTTAAGTTAGACAGAAATAGAATAAATGAACAATACCTCCTTGAAAAAAGAGAAAGAGGATTTACCTGGAAGTAGAAGATTGACCAATGGGAGGATGGATCATTGATATAATAAGGACCATGGACAGTGATGACGTTATTCTTGAGAAAGCCGACAAGGCAAAACACGTGTTGGATTCGTTGGTAACACTAAGACGTCACCAAAAGGGGCAGAGCTACGCAACAAGTTTGTATCTCTACATCGTAATGGCTACACACTGAATGCAGAGCCGCATACAAGAGTACTTGTTCCTCGTATTGTTGGTTTGTCAGACGCCCAGGTGACTGGTGTTTAGCTTACTTTTAGCTATCTAGTTTTATATGTTTTTAAGTTTGTAATAAATTGTTATATCTTTACCACATCACTGCTTTATTGCTTGGAGGAGGCAGCGTATGGGCAGAGAAACATACAGCAACTGTATGTTGTTGAGCATCGATATGCTCATGAGAATGTGAGTAGTTCCTATTTTGGATTTGCAAATTAATGAATGTAAAAGTATACTGTACCATAAGGAGCTTCTTCTATCTTTCAGGAGCGTTGGGAACATATGTTAGACGTTCACTGTGATTGATATTCGTGATTTAAAGGGAGGGTTGGAAGTATTTAAATATCAAACATATTTTTAATATTGTTTGACATTCGCTATTTTTGTTTTTATTTATTTGTCACTTATAGTGATTTTTGGATATATTTATTATTTCATATACCTGTATATATGTGTATATATATATATTACAGTATCTATAATAATTCTTAATAATATCCTTTACAATATTTATTACATATTACATATTTATATATTACAATAACGTGCTTTAAGATAACTAGTTCTTCATGTGCGCTAACCCGAGGCCGCGTTAGACCTACATTGAGAAACCTAAAGCGCGCTACGCATATGTTACATTCCAATGTTCTTCACAAAGATTTTTTTTAATATTAAGTATATATTTCTATATGTATCTGATAATGTTAATGTAATATATATATATATATATATATATATATATATATCTGTAGGTACAGATATATATATAGGTGTATATATATATACATATATAAATATTTATTTAAAATAAAAATAACATTTGCAAGTATGTGAAGAACATTGGAATGTGAAATATTTAGAGTAAATACACAGTAAAACTCATTAAATAATATTATGGAGTTATTATTTAGACACCTACATATATATTATAGCCCTTTTCAGTCAATTACATGGCCATATACCTTTGAACTCTTATAGATATTTTTTTATCAGATAATGTTTATAGGAGTGTAACAATATATTTTAATGTATTTATGAGGTGTTTGGTACAACTTTTTTTTTAGCCCTAATCCTTTACACAAGGTTGCGCTAACCCAACGCACATTAAATTTGATTGCGCTGAAGTGAATGCTTTACTTTCAACTTGTACTACAACTCGCAAATTAACACACCCACGATATTCTAATATTGTTTGTGCGCAAATGTTAAGAGTGCCACTTGTAATCTATCCCATAATAAGCTATTTCAAATTACATTCTAGCAGGTAAATGACATTCTAGCAGGTAAAATAGGTAATTGGTAACTCATGAAAGGAGATAAATAATGATACTGTCCCTTTAAAAGTACTTTTTATAAAATGGTCTAGGTTAATTAAGAATGCTTTCATATCTGTTTTATAGTCCTTCTCCATTGGTTGGTCCTGGAATTTAAATATTTAACTATATTAATTGGATAGTTATATATAATGTAGCACAGCACATAAGAACCAATAGAAACACAAGACTAAATAAATGGCGATTGCAACATCAGGAAATACCATTTTGCAAATGCCTTCATACTATGCCTGTATCTATTTATTTTTGCATTAGTGTAATTTTAATTTACTGTATTCTCATTTTCAAAACATGATTTTTTCTTCATGGTGAACAGGGTCTTATACTTTGTGCTGAAGGGGTGTTTATTCATTTTCAAGATCCATTGTACAAGTTTTCAAAAATATCAAGATGTAAGTTTTCACAGTACAGAATGGGATTTACTTGCAGGAACCAGTTATGTACAGTAAGAACTTACAATTTTGAATGAATTAAGTGGTTCAACAGTTTCAATATTAGAAATCTCCCCATTTTACCAAAGCACAATTTACAGTATAAGAAAAGTTAAAAGCAGTTAAAAGCCCACTATTGAAAATGGGAAAGTAGCAGGTGCTTATTTTACTGTGAGATATTAGTATCCCGTTAAGGACCGGGTTTATAATAAGGCACTGTAGGCATTATAAATACCAGTTAGCCAGTGACCTTAACTAAGATGGCTGCCAGCAGTGAAAGTTTGAGATAGGTAAATAATTGTTATGATGCTGTTTTATTGGTCGGATATCAAATCAGCTATTAAGGGTATTTGTGTTGGGGAATTCTTGGTTAGGATTATTTGGAAGCAGGGCCGGATTTACAGTCCAGTTGTAGGCACCCCACCCCTGCTCACCACTGTGCCGGCGACCTTAACTAAGATGGCTGCCGGAAGTGGAACAACGGCAGAGTACGTGTGTGACGGCCATCTTTGTTAAGAGTATTACACATGCACAGCATTTGGCTTCCCCACTCATGCATAATACTTGCTGCACCCTTAACAAAGATCTCCACTGCGCAGTGCTGTTATTTCACTGTTGGTGGACATCTTAGTTAAGGACACTGGCACAGTGGTGAACGGTCTACGTGGGGCACTTCAGATTTTGGTGTTATTTAGTGAAATAACAGCACTGCGCTTGCAAGGTGTCCATCTTTGTTAAGGGTGCAGTGAGTATTACACATGCGCAGGGGTAGCTGAATGCCGTGCAACAAAGATGGCTGCCGCATATCCGCTATTCTGTTATGCCACTGCCGGTGGCTATCTTAGTTAAGGTTGCTGACACTGTAATGAACAGTGAGCAGTGGGTGAAGGGCGCACTTCAGATTTTGGTGCCTACAGACGCCTGGGCTGTAAATCCAGCCCTGATCCACTACTATTAATCATGATTCTCGCAAAATTAAAAAACTATTTTTTTTTACAATGAACAAAGTTAGAAAATGAATGTATAATAATGAACTTTACAGTATAGTGCATATAAATAAAACATTCTACACACACGCATTGCATACCCAACTCAAATAGATAAATCATTTAAGTTTTGCTATTATTTAAGAACTGAACAGGCTATTTTTAGAACTGAAAAGGTTAATTTCACACATGTATTTTATTTTCATTTCACACTATATAAAGATATGAATGCAAACACTTGTAATGTGATGGATGGGTCATTTTATTAGTGATTTGCATTTGTTTAACATAAAACTGCTACTCTAATAATTTGCACATGAACAATATTTGCTTTCAAGCGAAAACTGTTACTTTAAACTTACAAAACAAGTGTATAGATCTTGTATACTGGCATATCATTTTCACTTGAGGACAATCAACGCTAGAAATCTTGTGCACTCTTTATACAGTGGGGTTCTGACAGATGACCCTTGTAGCAAAAACCAGAAGAAATCATAGAATTGGTACAGAAATTTGTAGAAAAATATAATTTATGCTTACCTGATAAATTCATTTCTCCTGTAGTGTAGTCAGTCCACGGGTCATCCATTACTTATGGGATTATAACTCCTCCCTAACAGGAAGTGCAAGAGGATCACCCAAGCAGAGCTGCTATATAGCTCCTCCCCTCTACGTCATATCCAGTCATTCGACCGAAACCATACGAGAAAGGAGAAACTATAGGGTGCAGTGGTGACTGGAGTTTAATTAAAATTTAGACCTGCCGTAAAAACAGGGCGGGCCGTGGACTGACTACACTACACGAGAAATGAATTTATCAGGTAAGCATAAATTATATTTTCTCCTGTTAAGTGTAGTCAGTCCACGGGTCATCCATTACTTATGGGATACCAATACCAAAGCTAAAAGTACACGGATGACGAGAGGGACAGGCAGGATCTTTACACGGAAGGAACCACTGCCTGTAGAACCTTTCTCCCAAAAACAGCCTCCGAAGAAGCAAAAGTGTCAAATTTGTAACATTTTGAAAAAGTGTGAAGTGAAGACCAAGTTGCAGCCTTGCAAATCTGTTCAACAGAGGCCTCATTCTTAAAGGCCCAAGTGGAAGCCACAGCTCTAGTAGAATGAGCTGTAATCCTTTCAGGAGGCTGCTGTCCAGCAGTCTCATAGGCTAAACGTATTATGCTACGAAGCCAAAAAGAGAGAGAGGTAGCCGAAGCTTTTTGACCTCTCCTCTGTCCAGAATAAACGACAAACAGGGAAGAAGTTTGACGAAAATCTTTAGTTGCCTGCAAATAAAATTTCAGGGCACGGACGACGTCCAGATTGTGCAAAAGTCGTTCCTTCTTTGAAGAAGGGTTAGGGCACAATGATGGAACAACAATCTCTTGATTGACATTCTTGTTAGTGACTACCTTAGGTAAGAACCTAGGTTTAGTACGCAGAACTACCTTGTCTGAATGAAAAATCAGATAAGGAGAATCACAATGTAAGGCCGATAACTCAGAGACTCTTCGAGCTGAGGAAATAGCCATTAAAAACAGAACTTTCCAAGATAACAGCTTAATATCGATGGAATGAAGGGGTTCAAACGGAACACCTTGCAGAACGTTAAGAACTAAGTTTAAGCTCCACGGCGGAGCAACAGTCTTAAACACAGGCTTAATCCTAGCCAAAGCCTGACAAAAAGCCTGAACGTCTGGAACTTCTGCCAGACATTTGTGTAAAAGGATAGACAGAGCTGAAATCTGTCCCTTTAATGAACTAGCAGATAAACCCTTTTCTAAACCCTCTTGTAGAAAAGACAATATCCTAGGAATCCTAACCTTACTCCATGAGTAACTCTTGGATTCGCACCAATATAAGTATTTACGCCATATTTTATGGTAAATTTTCCTGGTAACAGGTTTCCTAGCCTGTATTAAGGTATCAATCACTGACTCCGAGAATCCACGCTTTGATAGAATCAAGCGTTCAATCTCCATGCAGTCAGCCTCAGAGAAATTAGATTTGGATGTTTGAAAGGACCCTGAATCAGAAGGTCCTGTCTCAGAGGCAGAGACCATGGTGGACAGGACGACATGTCCACTAGATCTGCATACCAGGTCCTGCGTGGCCACGCAGGCGCTATTAGAATCACCGATGCTCTCTCCTGTTTGATCCTGGCAATCAATCGAGGAAGCATCGGGAAAGGTGGAAACACATAAGCCATGTTGAAGACCCAAGGTGCTGTCAGAGCATCTATCAGCACCGCTCCCGGGTACCTGGACCTGGATCCGTAACAAGGAAGCTTGGCGTTCTGGCGAGACGCCATGAGATCCAGATCTGGTTTGCCCCAATGATGAAGCAGTTGGGCAAACACCTCCGGATGAAGTTCCCACTCCCCCGGATGAAAGGTCTGGCGACTTAGAAAATCCGCCTCCCAGTTCTCCACGCCTGGGATGTGGATCGCTGACAGGTGGCAAGAGTGAGACTCTGCCCAGCGAATTATCTTTGAGACTTCCATCATCGCTAGGGAACTCCTTGTTCCTCCTTGATGGTTGATGTAAGCCACAGTCGTGATGTTGTCCGACTGAAACCTGATGAACCTCAGAGTTGCTAACTGAGGCCAAGCCAGAAGAGCATTGAAAATTGCTCTTAATTCCAGAATGTTTATTGGAAGGAGTCTCTCCTCCTGAGTCCATGATCCCTGAGCCTTCAGGGAATTCCAGACTGCGCCCCAACCTAGAAGGCTGGCGTCTGTTGTTACAATCGTCCAATCTGGCCTGCGGAAGGGCATCCCCTTGGACAGATGTGGCCGAGAAAGCCACCATAGAAGAGAATCTCTGGTCTCTTGATCCAGATTTAGCAGAGGGGACAAATCTGAGTAATCCCCATTCCACTGACTTAGCATGCACAATTGCAGCGGTCTGAGATGCAGGCGCGCAAATGGTACTATGTCCATTGCCGCTACCATTAAGCCGATTACCTCCATGCACTGAGCCACTGACGGGTGTTGAATGGAATGAAGGACACGGCAAGCATTTAGAAGTTTTGATAACCTGTCCTCCGTCAGGTGAATTTTCATTTCTACAGAACCTATAAGAGTCCCTAGAAAGGGAACTCTTGTGAGTGGCAATAGAGAACTCTTTTCTACGTTCACCTTCCACCCATGCGACCTTAGAAATGCCAGAACTAACTCTGTATGAGACTTGGCAGTTTGGAAACTTGACGCTTGTATCAGAATGTCGTCTAGGTACGGAGCTACCGCTATGCCTCGCGGTCTTAATACCGCCAGAAGAGAGCCCAGAACCTTTGTAAAGATTCTTGGAGCCGTAGCTAACCCAAAGGGAAGAGCTACAAACTGGTAATGCCTGTTTAGGAAGGCAAATCTTAGATACCGGTAATGATCCTTGTGAATCGGTATGTGAAGGTAGGCATCCTTTAAATCCACTGTGGTCATGTACTGACCCTCTTGGATCATGGGTAAGATGGTTCGAATAGTTTCCATTTTGAACGATGGAACTCTTAGGAATTTGTTTAGGATCTTTAAGTCCAAGATTGGTCTGAAGGTTCCCTCTTTTTTGGGAACCACAAACAGATTTGAATAGAATCCTTGCCCGTGTTCCGACCGCGGAACTGGGTGGATCACTCCCATTAGTAAGAGGTCTTGTACACAGCGTAGAAACGCCTCTTTCTTTATCTGGTTTGCTGATAACCTTGAAAGATGAAATCTCCCTTGTGGAGGAGAAGCTTTGAAGTCCAGAAGATATCCCTGAGATATGATTTCCAACGCCCAGGGATCCTGGACATCTCTTGCCCAAGCCTGGGCAAAGAGAGAATGTCTGCCCCCCACTATATCCGTTTCCGGATCGGGGGCCCTCACTTCATGCTGTTTTAGGGGCAGCAGCAGGTTTTCTGGCCTGCTTGCCCTTTTTCCAGGACTGGTTAGGTTTCCAGCCCTGTCTGTAGCGAGCAACAGTTCCTTCCTGTCTTGGAGCGGAGGAAGTTGATGCTGCTCCTGCCTTGAAGTTACGAAAGGCACGAAAATTAGACTGTTTAGCCTTTGGTTTGGCCCTGTCTTGAGGCAGGGCATGGCCCTTACCTCCAGTAATGTCAGCGATAATTTCTTTCAAGCCGGGCCCGAATAATGTCTGCCCTTTGAAAGGAATATTAAGCAATTTAGATTTAGAAGTCACATCAGCTGACCAGGATTTAAGCCACAGCGCTCTGCGCGCTTGAATGCTGAATCCGGAGTTCTTAGCCGTAAGTTTGGTTAAGTGTACTACGGCATCAGAAATAAATGAATTAGCTAGCTTAAGGGCATTAAGCTTGTTCATAATCTCATCCAATGGAGCTGTGCTAAGGGTCTCTTCCAGGGACTCAAACCAGAATGCCGCAGCAGCAGTGACAGGCGCGATGCATGCAAGGGGTTGTAATATAAAACCTTGTTGAACAAACATTTTCTTAAGGTAACCCTCTAACTTTTTATCCATTGGATCTGAAAAAGCACAGCTATCCTCCACCGGGATAGTGGTGCGCTTAGCCAGAGTAGAAACTGCTCCCTCCACCTTAGGGACCGTCTGCTATAGGTCCCGTGTGGTGGCGTCTATTGGAAACATTTTTCTAAATATAGGAGGGGGTGAAAAGGGCACACCGGGTCTATCCCACTCCTTGTTAACAATTTCTGTAAGCCTTTTAGGTATAGGAAAAACGTCAGTACATGCCGGTACCGCAAAATATTTATCCAGCCTACATACTTTCTCTGGAATTGCAACTGTGTTACAATCATTCAGAGCCGCTAATACCTCCCCTAGTAATACACGGAGGTTCTCAAGCTTAAATTTAAAATTTGAAATCTCTGAATCCAGCTTACTTGGATCAGATCCGTCACCCACAGAATGAAGCTCTCCGTCCTCATGTTCTGCAAATTGTGACGCAGTATCAGACATGGCTCTACTATTATCAGCGCACTCTGTTCTTACCCCAGAGTGATCGCGTTTACCTCTTAATTCTGGCAACTTAGATAGTACTTCAGTCATAACATTAGCCATGTCTTGCAAAGTGATTTGTATGGGCCGCCCTGATGTACTTGGCGCCACAATATCACGCACCTCCTGAGCGGGAGGCGAAGGTACTGACACGTGAGGAGAGTTAGTCGGCATAACTTCCCCCTCGTTGTCTGGTGATATTCTTTTAACATATAAAGTTTGACTTTTATTCAAAGTAACATCTATACATTGAGTGCACAAATTTCTATTGGGCTCCACATTGGCCTTTAAACATAGTGAACAAACAGATTCATCTGTGTCAGACATGTTTAAACAGACTAGCAATAACACTAGCAAGCTTGGAAAAAACTTTTAAATAAATTTACAAGCTATATAAAAAACGCTACTGCGCCTTTAAGAAACATAAAAATGTGACAAAGTTGAATTAACAATGAACCAAATATGTTAAAACAACCAAATTTTAACAGAAAATGTATAAAGTTAGCAGAGGATTGCACCCACCAGCAAAAGGATGATTAACCCCTTATACCCAAAACTGATAACAGTTGAAATAATAAACGTTTTTATCACAGTCAAACACACTGTCACAGGTCTGCTGTGACTGATTACCTCCCTCAAAACTAGTTTTGGAGACCCCTGTGCTCTGTAGAGACGTCCTGGATCATGGAGGAAGAAATAGGAAGACTGTGACTAAATTTTTACTGCGCAATAAAGCGCTAAAATAGGCCCCTCCCACTAATATTACAACAGTGGGGAAGCTCAGTAAACTGTTTTCATGCAGAAAAAAACGACAGCCATGTGGTAAAAATCATGCCCATAAAGTTTTATCACCAAGTACTTCAGAAAAAACGATTAACATGCCAGTAAACGTTTTTAAAATTGAAAATTATGAAGTGTTATTAATAAGCCTGCTGCTAGTCGCTTTCACTGCAGTGCAGGCTCAAATATTACTTTAATATTGACAGTATTTTCTTAGTGAAATTCCATTCCCCAGAAATACCTCAGATTATACATACATACTTATCAGCCTGATACCAGTCGCTACTACTGCATTTAAGGCTGCACTTACATTACATCGGTATTAGCAGTATTTTCTCAGTCAATTCCATTCCTTAGAAAATAATTTACTGCACATACCTCCTTGCAGGTGGGCCCTGCATGCTATCCCCTGTTCTGAAGTTACCTCACTCCTCAGAATGGCCGAGAACAGCAAGTGGATCTTAGTTACGACCGCTAAGATCATAGAAAACTCAGGCAGATTCTTCTTCTAATGCTGCCTGAGAACAAACAACACACTCCGGTGCCGTTTAAAATAACAAACTTTTGATTGAAGAAATAAAAACTAAGTTTAACACACCACAGTCCTCTCACACGTCCTATCTTTAGTTAGGTGCAAGAGAATGACTGGATATGACGTAGAGGGGAGGAGCTATATAGCAGCTCTGCTTGGGTGATCCTCTTGCACTTCCTGTTAGGAAGGAGTTATAATCCCATAAGTAATGGATGACCCGTGGACTGACTACACTTAACAGGAGAAAAGAAGATATCAAGCATCTAAGTGTTAAATAAAGCTTTGGTATATAGAGAATATGAGATACATAGTCACAATCATTAAATTATCTTTTGCAAAGTATTAGGGACAGAGTTTGCCAAGCTAATAGTTAGGGGGTGGTGTTGTTTGTGGTTAGAAGTTGTAGTTAATAGCAAATACAAGGGCTAGGGTGGCATTTAATGCTGTGGGTAGGGTTGCCACCCGTAATGGTAGCACCTACAATTAGAGGGAGGTGCATGAAATGTATGTAATATTTAGTTTCCCTTTAAGCCTTATTAACTGAGTCTATTGTAATCTACTCCGAAACTTCAGCACCTGTGTGACTTCTGGTGGTGTTACCCTGACAACACTACCTCAGCTAGTAAATATAACAGATAAGCATTTTCCTGTCTGATGTAATTCTGGGCTGTCAGAGTAGGGTGACCATATTGCCGCTTTAAAAAGGAACACATAAAAAATACATAGGTCAGGGCTGTTTAAAGAAATGTTTTGTATAAGAACACTGACCTATGTATTTTTCATATGTGTCCCTTTTTAAAGTGGCAATATGGTCACCCTATGTCAGAGTCCCCATCTGGTGATAAATGCTGCACACCATTTCTAAGATACAATTCAGAAGGAAGAACCGGCATCCAAAGTAGATTTAAATTAAAAGTTCCAATATTTATTAAAGAGATTAAAAGGATAAACACAGCATTAGGTCAAAGACATGGGCACAGCACAAACAGGCATACGCGTTTCGGATGTATCCGTAGTCACAGCCAGGCTTTGGATGCCAGTTCTTCCTTCTGAATTGTGTCTACTCCAGTTTCCTCCGTGACATCCAACCTGTGCTTTCGTCTTGGAGCGGTTCCTTTTGTACGTTAAGATTCCGGAGCAGAGCTACTTTCCCCTGACAAGAGGCGTGGTGACGTCAACACTCTACCCGCGTACAAGCATCCTAGCGAGACTCTGTGAGCCGTACTGTTTGATGCAGGATGATTTGAAATACGTATACGGCACAGAGGTGAGGACTTACCCGGGGGTGATCCTGGATTACAAGTAAGGAGTTCACTGCTGATGCTTGGTGGGCGATATCTGCACACGCCTGGTTGTTCGTGCAGCTTTTTCGGTGAGTGTTTGTTATAATACACGCCTACTTCTCTACTCTACATCTTTGACTCTTGCAACTAATCCGGACAAACTGCTGGATCCTACTTTATTACACACCAGCTATATGAAGCTTTAGGCTTAGTTTTTTTTTTTTTTCGTGTTGTCACCATTTCTAAGATGCCAGATTTTCCTTTTAGCGTAAAGTGCAGTATGCCAGTTCTGACTCCCCAGCTTGCATTGCCTTAAAAGGGCATGAAACCAAACATTTTTCTTTCATGATTGAATTAGAGCAGTGGTCGCCAACCAGTGGTCCATGGACCACTGGTGATCCGTGAGAAGATGTTGGTGGTCCTTGACACCACCAAGCAGGAATTAATCTCCTCTGATGGTGTTACCCTTGTTGTGCTGCAATTCTTTACAGTTCCTGGCTCGACATCAGTGAAAACTGATGGAGGAGAAGTTAAATTACAATCTCCCTACGTACATTGCGTAGTACTGCACAACTTGTGTAGCTAGATTGTATTTTTAACTCCTCCCGCCCGGAGCACTGTTCAGAGGAAGATGATTCTATTCTAAAGGCAGCAGAGGTTGGTATAGTCTTGGTTTGAAATAGTGGAATTAAATTATATAAAAAAAGAAAATCTAAAAAAATGTTTTTCTCATATTTCATTTATTTTCTTCCCTTTACCTGTCTCTTTGTAGTAGTTTTCCTAATTCCTTCAGATGGACTTACATCACTGTTTGCCTTCCTCCTCTCCATCTTCTTTTTTTAATTAAATATTAATTATTTTTTATTCTAATAATTTTCCTGCACACAAAACCATTCCACCTGAATGCCAGTAACATCAGTTGTGGTTAGCTCACATCTATATTGAGAGCTTTCTGATATAAACTTAATTTATAACTCCAATGTCTGTCCATGATCACAAGTAGTTTTGAATAATTCCTAACTGGGGAGGTGACTTGGAAGTCTTGTGGTCCTTTTAAACATAATTCTTTTTTTCCCCACTTTCTACCTCTCTGTTTCCAGCTCAAAAGTTGTCACTCGCCCTTCATCTGTCATATGGAAGTATTCTCTCAGCTCTGTCATTCAGTTAGTTAATTCCAAAAAATAATTCTTAAAAATGTGTAAATAACATAATTTATGCTTACCTGATAAATTCCTTTCTCCTGTAGTGTGGTCAGTCCACGGGTCATCATTACTTCTGGGATATTAACTCCTCCCCAACAGGAAGTGCAAGAGGATCACCCAAGCAGAGCTGCTATATAGCTCCTCCCCTCTACGTCACACCCAGTCATTCGACCAAGAACCAAACGAGAAAGGAGAAACTATAGGGTGCAGTGGTGACTGGAGTATAATTTAAAAATTTAGAACTGCCATAAAAAACAGGGCGGGCCGTGGACTGACCACACTACAGGAGAAAGGAATTTATCAGGTAAGCATAAATTATGTTTTCTCCTGTTAAGTGTGGTCAGTCCACGGGTCATCATTACTTCTGGGATACCAATACCAAAGCTAAAATACACGGATGACGGGAGGGACAGGCAGGATCTTTATACGGAAGGAACCACTGCCTGAAGTACCTTTCTCCCAAAAACAGCCTCCGAAGAAGCAAAAGTGTCAAATTTGGAAAATTTGGAAAAAGTATGAAGAGAAGACCAAGTTGCAGCCTTGCAAATCTGTTCAACAGAGGCCTCATTCTTAAAGGCCCAAGTGGAAGCCACAGCTCTAGTGGAATGAGCTGTAATTCTCTCAGGAGGCTGCTGTCCAGCAGTCTCATAGGCTAAACGTATTATGCTACGAAGCCAAAAGGAGAGAGAGGTAGCAGAAGCTTTTTGACCTCTCCTCTGTCCAGAATAAACGACAAACAGGGAAGAAGTTTGGCGAAAATCTTTAGTTGCCTGTAAATAAAATTTCAGGGCACGGACTACATCGAGATTGTGCAGAAGTCGTTCCTTCTTTGAAGAAGGATTCGGACACAACGATGGCACAACAATCTCTTGATTGATATTCTTGTTAGTGACAACCTTAGGTAAGAACCCAGGTTTAGTACGCAGAACAACCTTATCTGAATGAAAAATCAGATACGGAGAATCACAATGTAAGGCTGATAACTCAGAGACTCTACGAGCCGAGGAAATAGCCATTAAAAACAGAACTTTCCAAGATAACAGCTTGATATCAATGGAATGAAGGGGTTCAAACGGAACACCCTGTAAAACGTTAAGAACTAAATTTAAGCTCCATGGTGGAGCAACAGTTTTAAACACAGGCTTAATCCTGGCCAAAGCCTGGCAAAAAGCCTGAACGTCTGGAACTTCTGACAGACGCTTGTGTAAAAGAATGGACAGAGCTGAGATCTGTCCCTTTAAGGAACTAGCAGATAAACCCTTTTCTAAACCTCCTTGTAGAAAAGACAATATCCTAGGAATCCTAACTTTACTCCATGAGTAACTCTTGGAATCGCACCAATGTAAGTATTTACGCCATATTTTATGGTAAATCTTTCTGGTAACAGGCTTCCTAGCCTGTATTAAGGTATCAATAACTGACTCCGAAAAACCACGCCTTGATAAAATCAAGCGTTCAATTTCCAAGCAGTCAGCTTCAGAGAAATTAGATTTTGATGTTTGAAAGGACCCTGAATTAGAAGGTCCTGTCTCAGAGGCAGAGACCAAGGTGGACAGGATGACATGTCCACTAGATCTGCATACCAGGTCCTGCGTGGCCACGCAGGTGATATTAGAATCACTGATGCTCTCTCCTGTTTGATCCTGGCAATCAATCGAGGAAGCATCGGGAAGGGTGGAAACACATAGGCCATCCCGAAGGTCCAAGGTGCTGTCAAAGCATCTACCAGGACCGCTCCCGGGTCCCTGGACCTGGACCCGTAACAAGGAAGCTTGGCGTTCTGGCAAAACGCCATGAGATCTATCTCTGGTTTGCCCCAAAGTCGAAGTATTTGGGCAAAGACCTCCGGATGAAGTTCCCACTCCCCCGGATGAAAAGTCTGACGACTTAGGAAATCCGCCTCCCAGTTCTCCACTCCAGGAATGTGGATCGCTGACAGGTGGCAAGAGTGAGACTCTGCCCAGCGAATTATCTTTGATACTTCCATCATCGCTAGGGAGCTTCTTGTCCCTCCTTGATGGTTGATGTAAGCTACAGTCGTGATGTTGTCCGACTGAAACCTGATGAACCTCCGAGTTGTTAACTGAGGCCAAGCCAGAAGGGCATTGAGAACAGCTCTCAATTCCAGAATGTTTATTGGAAGGAGACTCTCCTCCTGAGTCCATGATCCCTGAGCCTTCAGGGAATTCCAGACAGCGCCCCAACCTAGGAGGCTGGCGTCTGTTGTTACAATTGTCCAATCTGTTCTGCTGAATGGCATCCCCCTGGACAGATGTGGCCGAGAAAGCCACCATAGAAGAGAATTTCTGGTCTCTTGATCCAGATTCAGAGTAGGGGACAAATCTGAGTAATCCCCATTCCACTGACTTAGCATGCATAATTGCAGCGGTCTGAGATGTAGGCGTGCAAAGGGTACTATGTCCATTGCCGCTACCATTAAGCCGATTACCTCCATGCATTGAGCCACTGACGGGTGTTGAATGGAATGAAGGACACGGCAAGCATTTTGAAGCTTTGTTAACCTGTCTTCTGTCAGGTAAATCTTCATTTCTACAGAGTCTATAAGAGTCCCCAAGAAGGGAACCCTTGTGAGTGGTAAGAGAGAACTCTTCTCTACGTTCACCTTCCACCCATGCGACCTTAGAAATGCCAGTACTAACTCTGTATGAGACTTGGCAGTTTGAAAGCTTGACGCTTGTATCAGAATGTCGTCTAGGTACGGAGCCACCGAAATTCCTCGCGGCCTTAGCACCGCCAGAAGAGAGCCCAGAACCTTTGTGAAGATTCTTGGAGCCGTAGCCAACCCGAATGGAAGAGCTACAAACTGGTAATGCCTGTCTAGGAAGGCAAACCTTAGATACCGGTAATGATCTTTGTGAATCGGTATATGAAGGTAGGCATCCTTTAAATCCACTGTGGTCATGTACCGACCCTTTTGGATCATGGTTAAGATTGTCCGAATAGTTTCCATTTTGAACGATGGAACTCTTAGGAATTTGTTTAGGATCTTTAAATCCAAGATTGGTCTGAAGGTTCCTTCTTTCTTGGGAACCACAAACAGATTTGAGTAAAAACCTTGTCCGTGTTCCGACCGCGGAACCGGATGGATCACTCCCATTAGTAAAAGATCTTGTACACAGCGTAGAAACGCCTCTTTCTTTATCTGGTTTGTTGACAACCTTGAAAGATGAAATCTCCCTTTTGGGGGAGAGGCTTTGAAGTCCAGAAGATATCCCTGAGATATGATCTCTAACGCCCAGGGATCCTGGACATCTCTTGCCCAATCCTGGGTGAAGAGAGAGAGTCTGCCCCCCACTAGATCCGTTCCCGGATCGGGGGCCCTCACTTCATGCTGTCTTAGGGGCAGCAGCAGGCTTTCTGGCCTGTTTGCCCTTGTTCCAGGACTGGTTAGGTTTCCAGCCTTGTCTGTATCGAGCAACAGCTCCTTCCTGTTTTGGTGCAGAGGAAGTTGATGCTGCTCCTGCCTTGAAGTTACGAAAGGCACGAAAATTAGACTGTCTAGCCCTAGGTTTGGCTCTGTCTTGAGGCAGGGCATGGCCTTTACCTCCTGTAATGTCAGCGATAATTTCCTTCAAACCGGGCCCGAATAAGGTCTGCCCTTTGAAGGGTATGTTAAGTAGTTTAGATTTAGAAGTAACATCAGCTGACCAGGATTTTAGCCACAGCGCTCTGCGTGCCTGGATGGCGAATCCGGAATTCTTAGCCGTAAGTTTAGTTAAGTGTACTACGGCATCAGAAATAAACAAATTAGCTAGCTTAAGGGTTTTAAGCTTGTGTGTAATCTCATCTAATGGAGCTGATTCAAGGGTCTCTTCCAGAGACTCAAACCAAAATGCTGCTGCAGCTGTGACAGGCGCAATGCATGCAAGGGGTTGCAATATAAAACCTTGTTGAACAAACATTTTCTTAAGGTAACCCTCTAATTTTTTATCCATTGGATCTGAAAAGGCGCAGCTATCCTCCACCGGGATAGTGGTACGCTTAGCTAAAGTAGAAACTGCTCCCTCCACCTTAGGGACCGTTTGCCATAAGTCCCGTGTGGTGGCGTCTATTGGAAACATCTTTCTGAATATAGGAGGGGGTGAGAAAGGCACACCGGGTCTGTCCCACTCCTTAGTAACAATTTCAGTAAGTCTCTTAGGTATTGGAAAAACGTCAGTACTCGACGGTACCGCAAAATATTTATCCAACCTACACATTTTCTCTGGTATTGCAACTGTGTTACAATCATTCAGAGCCGCTAAGACCTCCCCTAGTAATACACGGAGGTTTTCCAGCTTAAATTTAAAATTTGAAATGTCTGAATCCAGTTTATTTGGATCAGATCCGTCACCCGCAGAATGAAGCTCTCCGTCCTCATGTTCTGCAAATTGTGACGCAGTATCTGACATGGCCCTAATATTATCAGCGCACTCTGTTCTCACCCCAGAGTGATCTCGCTTACCTCTAAGTTCTGGTAATTTAGACAAAACTTCAGTCATAACATTAGCCATGTCCTGTAGTGTGATTTGTAATGGCCGCCCTGAAGTACTCGGCGTTACAATATCACGCACCTCCCGAGCGGGAGATGCAGGTACTGACACGTGAGGCAAGTTAGTCGGCATAACTTCCCCCTCGTTGTTTGGTGAATGATGTTCAATTTGTACAGAATGACTCTTATTCAAAGTAGCATCAATGCAATTAGTACATAAATTTCTATTGGGCTCCACCTTGGCTTTTGCACATATAGCACAGAGATATTCCTCTGAGTCAGACATGTTTAACAAACTAGCAATTAAACTAGCAAGCTTGGAAATACTTTTCACTCAAATTATAAGTAATGTGAAAAACGCACTGTGCCTTTAAGAAGCACAGAAAAAAATTATGCCAGTTTAATAATAAGGAACTGGAAAAATTATAACAATCAGATTTTTCCCAGTAAAGGCATACATTTAGCAAAGGATTGCCCCCATTAGCAATGGATAACTAACCCTTAATGGCAGAAAAAAATGTACAAATATAAACGTTTTTTATCACAGTCAAAGCACAATCTCACAGGTCTGCTGTGAGTGATTACCTCCCTCAAAATAATTTTTGAAGACCCTTGAGCTCTGTAGAGACGATCCGGATCATGCAGGAAGAAAAACAGACTTTTGACTGAATTTTTGATGCGTAGCAAAAGCGCCAAAATAGGCCCCTCCCCCTCACTCACAGCAGTGAGGGAAGTTCAGTAAACTGTCTCAGATTAAAATAAACGATAGCCAAGTGGAAAAACAGTGCCCAAAAACAATTTTTCACCCAGTACCTCAGATATTTAAACAATTTAGCATGCCAGCAAAAACGTTTAAAATCAAATATCAAATATCATGAAATGCCATTAACAGCCTGTTGCTAGACGTTCCCACTGCAAGTAAGGCTAAAGATTATATGCATATAGTATTACCCAGAGAAGTGCCATTCCCCAGAATACAGAAGTGTACACATATATACATAAACAGCCTGATACCAGTTGCTACTACTGCATTTAAGGCTGAACTTACATTATATTGGTATTGGCAGTATTTTCTCAGTCAATTCCATTCCTCAGAAAATAATATACTGCAACATACCTCTTTGCAGGTGAACCTGCCCGCTGTCCCCTGATCTGAAGTTTACCTCACTCCTCAGAATGGCCGAGAACAGCAAAATGAATTTTAGCTACGCCGGCTAAAATCATCCAAAAACACAGGTAGATTCTTCTTCAAATCCTACCTGAGAAGGAACAACACACTCCGGTGCTGTTTTAAAATAACAAACTTTTGATTGAAGATATAAAAACTAAGTATAATCACCACAGTCCTCTCACACATCCTATCTATTAGTTGGGTGCAAGAGAATGACTGGGTGTGACGTAGAGGGGAGGAGCTATATAGCAGCTCTGCTTGGGTGATCCTCTTGCACTTCCTGTTGGGAGGAGTTAATATCCCAGAAGTAATGATGACCCGTGGACTGACCACACTTAACAGGAGAAATATACATAATGTAAACTTAGCTATGGTTATACTAATTATGTACAGTATGTGTGTGTGTGTATATATATATATATGTATTAGAATACAAAAGACCACAAAGGTGAACTCAACAGAATGAGTATCAACACTGTAAGCCAAGGCAGCGCACACTCTCAATGAGATGTTATATATAAGATGCTGTAATGCTAAGACCTATTACTATAAAAAAGAAAAAAACAAGATACAATCAGAAAAAAGAGTTAATAATAATTCACATACTTGTCACACTCTAAAATATCCCAAATGGAAAATAAATAAAAAAGTTGTATCCTTCTGATGATCAGATGTAATAGAGTTTCAAAGATGGTGTTCAATGCTGCTCGTCACAAAACAACTCAAGGTTCAATTTGAGTAAAATGGTACAGCTGCAGGAATCTAAAAAAACAAGCGCACAGATACACCTCTCATAGTGCAAAACAATTTAATACAATAAAACAATGGTATATAAAAATAATGGCAACTTAGAGTAATTCCTACTCACAAGTGTAACCCCAATCTAATGAGGTAAGTTTTGGCAGACGGATCTTAAAGTGTCCCCACTTATAATTGGTAACTGCTCCCAATGTAGTCGGAAGGTCTCCTCACTGATAATGTCTCCAGTGATATCCAAGATAAGTGTTAGTCCATTGGTTACAATTATGGATGTCACTAATATCAGGACAAACTCACTGCTCCAAAGCTGATGAGAAAACGCCGGGAGCAGCTGCAGCATGAACCTCCTATTCAGCGTGCAGTACAGATCTCCTAAACAGCGTGTAGTTCACGAGTGACGTAAGGTGGGCGTGGCCTTACACGTTTCACGAAAAACATCCGCTTCGTCAGAGGCTTGATGTACGCCCACCTTACCAGCTGTACTTTTGAGACAGCGTATAGGTACGCGCCCACCCTACGTCAAACTGATATCAATTCATGTCAATTTCGTATAAATAAATGCAAAGACCGGTCAAAATAATTATTTAAAATCTAATGTCAATATAGCATGATGTGAAATCCTATTTAACAACACACTGCAAAGATAATGCCAAATTTACAATACTAGCTATTGTTTAGTAAAGTTACTTAGTATTTGGGCAAAGTTATCCATATAACAGGATTTGGATTCCTATTTCACAACACTCCGCAATAAATGCTATTAAACACCTCTAATCTACTAGAGTTATGGCGATAAAAAATAAAACTAAAATATAAATAATAAGCAATAACTACAAATAAAATGAAACATTAAAGTTAATAATTGAACCATCCTCCTGGATAGTGAAGAGCCCCTATGAACACTCCCTGATCCGATTTACATATCTAAATTTCAATATATCCCCTAGGATCTTGTATTTAATATTTATTAGAACCTATCATGTTTGTACTCAAAGAGATACTATAATACAAGTTAAACACATATATAGAGACCAATAGTATCTTCTGTCCTAATAGTACCTCCCACTTGGTCGATAAATTAATATATAATGGCACAATAATATAATTAAAGGTGTTTATTTGTTCCCTATATATTTTCCTATTTGATCTTAAGCTCAAATTTCAACTAAACCTCAACTCATGTGCTTTGTGGTTACTTTACTAAACAATAGCTAGTATTGTAAATATGGCATTATCTTTGCAGTGTGTTGTTAAATAGGATTTCACATCATGCTATATTGACATTAGATTTTAAATAATTATTTTGACCAGTCTTTGCATTTATTTATACGAAATTGATATTTCCCCCTTGCAGTGGGTGTTCTAGCTACCTTTTTAACAGAGCTAAACTGAGAGCTTCTAAGTAAGTTTTTAAACAGTTTTATACTGGATTTTTACATCAGTATCTGTGCATATTATTCTTTATAGTAGTGTCTATTACATGCAGGTATATAAAAAGTGGTGTATACTGTCCCTTTAAAGTGATGATAAATTTCAGACTATAAGAATGTTGCAATAAAAAATATATAAGTTTGCAAGTAAAACCACATAATTATTTTTTTAAAGTGTATATATATATATATATATATATATATATATATATATATATATATATATTTTTTATTTTTTTTTATAATAAAAGATTTATAATCCTAATTGGTATTGTCTGTTTCTCCACCCCCCTTCATTTCCTCATTTGGCTGGGTTGTGATGTATGGAGCAGTCCAACCCACTCTCTACATGGGCTTTACAGCAACATGTGACACACATGTTGATTGGATGTTCACTGGAACTGTCATAAAAAAAAAAAAAGAGTTCATTCATGTGGGCCGGCAAATCATTGCAATAGAAGCATTATTATATGCACTAATATAACCCTTTCACAGATGGATTAAAAACAAAAAAGGTACACATATACTTTTTTAATGGAAAAGATTACATTTATGGCATTTGATTATTTAAAGTTTACCATCACTTTAAGAATGAATTGATTTAGAAAAAGAAATAAACATAAACTATAGCTTTATATAATAATGGTAACCTGCAGACTTGTCTATAATTTAAATAATTTGACTAAGTTTGTTATAAATTTATCAGTTAATTATTTATTAGTGCTTTATAATCTTTGTTTTATATTAAAATTTCCTGTCCTCTCATGCCAATAAATAATAATAGCCTAGAACAAAGGATCTATTTTTTTCTATGCATCACCACTGAAGTGCTATAAAAAGTGCCCAACCTGGGAATTAATAAAGATAGACACACACACAATGTAACAGGGTGGCAACATAGTTAAAACCCTC
This sequence comes from Bombina bombina, assembly GCF_027579735.1. Lineage (NCBI taxonomy): Eukaryota > Metazoa > Chordata > Amphibia > Anura > Bombinatoridae > Bombina > Bombina bombina. The sequence continues at coordinate 597,682,451 of NC_069504.1, forward strand.
ATGCTACAATGTGTAATTAGCAGGTGACCAACCTCAACCCCCACAAAAATGGCTTGTGTGTAATGACACTAGGGGGCCGATTCATGAAGCTCCGTATGGAGCTGGATGCAGCTTCAGGCTCGCCGGAAAACAGAATTTATGTTTACCTGATAAATTACTTTCTCCAACGGTGTGTCCGGTCCACGGCGTCATCCTTACTTGTGGGATATTCTCTTCCCCAACAGGAAATGGCAAAGAGCCCAGCAAAGCTGGTCACATGATCCCTCCTAGGCTCCGCCTACCCCAGTCATTCGACCGACGTTAAGGAGGAATATTTGCATAGGAGAAACCATATGGTACCGTGGTGACTGTAGTTAAAGAAAATAAATTATCAGACCTAATTAAAAAAACCAGGGCGGGCCGTGGACCGGACACACCGTTGGAGAAAGTAATTTATCAGGTAAACATAAATTCTGTTTTCTCCAACATAGGTGTGTCCGGTCCACGGCGTCATCCTTACTTGTGGGAACCAATACCAAAGCTTTAGGACACGGATGAAGGGAGGGAGCAAATCAGGTCACCTAAATGGAAGGCACCACGGCTTGCAAAACCTTTCTCCCAAAAATAGCCTCAGAAGAAGCAAAAGTATCAAACTTGTAAAATTTGGTAAAAGTGTGCAGTGAAGACCAAGTCGCTGCCCTACATATCTGATCAACAGAAGCCTCGTTCTTGAAGGCCCATGTGGAAGCCACAGCCCTAGTGGAATGAGCTGTGATTCTTTCGGGAGGCTGCCGTCCGGCAGTCTCGTAAGCCAATCTGATGATGCTTTTAATCCAAAAAGAGAGAGAGGTAGAAGTTGCTTTTTGACCTCTCCTTTTACCAGAATAAACAACAAACAAGGAAGATGTTTGTCTAAAATCCTTTGTAGCATCTAAATAGAATTTTAGAGCGCGAACAACATCCAAGTTGTGCAACAAACGTTCCTTCTTTGAAACTGGTTTCGGACACAGAGAAGGTACGATAATCTCCTGGTTAATGTTTTTGTTAGAAACAACTTTTGGAAGAAAACCAGGTTTAGTACGTAAAACCACCTTATCTGCATGGAACACCAGATAAGGAGGAGAACACTGCAGAGCAGATAATTCTGAAACTCTTCTAGCAGAAGAAATTGCAACTAAAAACAAAACTTTCCAAGATAATAACTTAATATCAACGGAATGCAAGGGTTCAAACGGAACCCCCTGAAGAACTGAAAGAACTAAATTGAGACTCCAAGGAGGAGTCAAAGGTTTGTAAACAGGCTTAATTCTAACCAGAGCCTGAACAAAGGCTTGAACATCTGGCACAGCAGCCAGTTTTTTGTGAAGTAACACCGACAAGGCAGAAATCTGTCCCTTCAGGGAACTTGCAGATAATCCTTTTTCCAATCCTTCTTGAAGGAAGGATAGAATCCTAGGAATCTTAACCTTGTCCCAAGAGAATCCTTTAGATTCACACCAACAGATATATTTTTTCCAAATTTTGTGGTAAATCTTTCTAGTTACAGGCTTTCTGGCCTGAACAAGAGTATCAATAACAGAATCTGAGAACCCTCGCTTCGATAAAATCAAGCGTTCAATCTCCAAGCAGTCAGCTGGAGTGAAACCAGATTCGGATGTTCGAACGGACCCTGAACAAGAAGGTCTCGTCTCAAAGGTAGCTTCCAAGGTGGAGCCGATGACATATTCACCAGATCTGCATACCAAGTCCTGCGTGGCCACGCAGGAGCTATCAAGATCACCGACGCCCTCTCCTGATTGATCCTGGCTACCAGCCTGGGGATGAGAGGAAACGGCGGGAACACATAAGCTAGTTTGAAGGTCCAAGGTGCTACTAGTGCATCCACTAGAGCCGCCTTGGGATCCCTGGATCTGGACCCGTAGCAAGGAACTCTGAAGTTCTGACGAGAGGCCATCAGATCCATGTCTGGAATGCCCCACAGCTGAGTGACTTGGGCAAAGATTTCCGGATGGAGTTCCCACTCCCCCGGATGCAATGTCTGACGACTCAGAAAATCCGCTTCCCAATTTTCCACTCCTGGGATGTGGATAGCAGACAGGTGGCAGGAGTGAGACTCCGCCCATAGAATGATTTTGGTCACTTCTTCCATCGCTAGGGAACTCCTTGTTCCCCCCTGATGGTTGATGTACGCAACAGTTGTCATGTTGTCTGATTGAAACCGTATGAACTTGGCCCTCGCTAGCTGAGGCCAAGCCTTGAGAGCATTGAATATCGCTCTCAGTTCCAGAATATTTATCGGTAGAAGAGATTCTTCCCGAGACCAAAGACCCTGAGCTTTCAGGGATCCCCAGACCGCGCCCCAGCCCATCAGACTGGCGTCGGTCGTGACAATGACCCACTCTGGTCTGCGGAATGTCATCCCTTGTGACAGGTTGTCCAGGGACAGCCACCAACGGAGTGAGTCTCTGGTCCTCTGATTTACTTGTATCTTCGGAGACAAGTCTGTATAGTCCCCATTCCACTGACTGAGCATGCACAGTTGTAATGGTCTTAGATGAATGCGCGCAAAAGGAACTATGTCCATTGCCGCTACCATCAACCCGATCACTTCCATGCACTGAGCTATGGAAGGAAGAGGAACGGAATGAAGTATCCGACAAGAGTCTAGAAGCTTTGTTTTTCTGGCCTCTGTCAGAAAAATCCTCATTTCTAAGGAGTCTATTATTGTTCCCAAGAAGGGAACCCTTGTTAACGGGGATAGAGAACTCTTTTCCACGTTCACTTTCCATCCGTGAGATCTGAGAAAGGCCAGGACAATGTCCGTGTGAGCCTTTGCTTGAGGAAGGGACGACGCTTGAATCAGAATGTCGTCCAAGTAAGGTACTACAGCAATGCCCCTTGGTCTTAGCACAGCTAGAAGGGACCCTAGTACCTTTGTGGAAATCCTTGGAGCAGTGGCTAATCCGAAAGGAAGCGCCACGAACTGGTAATGTTTGTCCAGGAATGCGAACCTTAGGAACCGATGATGTTCCTTGTGGATAGGAATATGTAGATACGCATCCTTTAAATCCACCGTGGTCATGAATTGACCTTCCTGGATGGAAGGAAGAATAGTTCGAATGGTTTCCATCTTGAACGATGGAACCTTGAGAAACTTGTTTAAGATCTTGAGATCTAAGATTGGTCTGAACGTTCCCTCTTTTTTGGGAACTATGAACAGATTGGAGTAGAACCCCATCCCTTGTTCTCTTAATGGAACAGGATGAATCACTCCCATTTTTAACAGGTCTTCTACACAATGTAAGAATGCCTGTCTTTTTATGTGGTCTGAAGACAACTGAGACCTGTGGAACCTCCCCCTTGGGGGAAGTCCCTTGAATTCCAGAAGATAACCTTGGGAGACTATTTCTAGCGCCCAAGGATCCAGAACATCTCTTGCCCAAGCCTGAGCGAAGAGAGAGAGTCTGCCCCCCACCAGATCCGGTCCCGGATCGGGGGCCAACATTTCATGCTGTCTTGGTAGCAGTGGCAGGTTTCTTGGCCTGCTTTCCCTTGTTCCAGCCTTGCATTGGTCTCCAAGCTGGCTTGGCTTGAGAAGTATTACCCTCTTGCTTAGAGGACGTAGCACCTTGGGCTGGTCCGTTTCTACGAAAGGGACGAAAATTAGGTTTATTTTTTGCTTTGAAAGGCCGATCCTGAGGAAGGGCGTGGCCCTTACCCCCAGTGATATCAGAGATAATCTCTTTCAAGTCAGGGCCAAACAGCGTTTTCCCCTTGAAAGGAATGTTAAGTAGCTTGTTCTTGGAAGACGCATCAGCCGACCAAGATTTCAACCAAAGCGCTCTGCACGCCACAATAGCAAACCCAGAATTCTTAGCCGCTAACCTAGCCAATTGCAAAGTGGCGTCTAGGGTGAAAGAATTAGCCAATTTGAGAGCATTGATTCTGTCCATAATCTCCTCCAAAGGAGGAGAATCACTATCGACCGCTCTTATCAGATCATCGAACCAGAAACATGCGGCTGTAGCGACAGGGACAATGCATGAAATTGGTTGTAGAAGGTAACCTTGCTGAACAAACATTTTTTTAAGCAAACCTTCTAATTTTTTATCCATAGGATCTTTGAAAGCACAACTATCCTCTATGGGTATAGTGGTGCGTTTGTTTAAAGTGGAAACCGCTCCCTCGACCTTGGGGACTGTCTGCCATAAGTCCTTTCTGGGGTCGACCATAGGAAACAATTTTTTAAATATGGGGGGAGGGACGAAAGGAATACCGGGCCTTTCCCATTCTTTATTAACAATGTCCGCCACCCGCTTGGGTATAGGAAAAGCTTCTGGGAGCCCCGGCACCTCTAGGAACTTGTCCATTTTACAAAGTTTCTCTGGGATGACCAACTTGTCACAATCATCCAGAGTGGATAATACCTCCTTAAGCAGAATGCGGAGATGTTCCAACTTAAATTTAAATGCAATCACATCAGGTTCAGCCTGTTGAGAAATGTTCCCTGAATCAGTAATTTCTCCCTCAGACAAAACCTCCCTGGCCCCATCAGACTGGGTTAGGGGCCCTTCAGAAATATTATTATCAGCGTCGTCATGCTCTTCAGTATCTAAAACAGAGCAGCCGCGCTTACGCTGATAAGTGTTCATTTTGGCTAAAATGTTTTTGACAGAATTATCCATTACAGCCGTTAATTGTTGCATAGTAAGGAGTATTGGCGCGCTAGATGTACTAGGGGCCTCCTGAGTGGGCAAGACTCGTGTAGACGAAGGAGGGAATGATGCAGTACCATGCTTACTCCCCTCACTTGAGGAATCATCTTGGGCATCATTGTCATTATCACATAAATCACATTTATTTAAATGAATAGGAATCCTGGCTTCCCCACATTCAGAACACAGTCTATCTGGTAGTTCAGACATGTTAAACAGGCATAAACTTGATAACAAAGTACAAAAAACGTTTTAAAATAAAACCGTTACTGTCACTTTAAATTTTAAACTGAACACACTTTATTACTGCAATTGCGAAAAACATGAAGGAATTGTTCAAAATTCACCAAATTTTCACCACAGTGTCTTAAAGCCTTAAAAGTATTGCACACCAAATTTGGAAGCTTTAACCCTTAAAATAACGGAACCGGAGCCGTTTTTAACTTTAACCCCTTTACAGTCCCTGGTATCTGCTTTGCTGAGACCCAACCAAGCCCAAAGGGGAATACGATACCAAATGACGCCTTCAGAAAGTCTTTTCTAAGTATCAGAGCTCCTCTCACATGCGACTGCATGCCATGCCTCTCAAAAACAAGTGCGCAACACCGGCGCGAAAATGAGGCTCTGCTTATGCTTTGGGAAAGCCCCTAAAGAATAAGGTGTCTAAACCAGTGCCTGCCGATATTATTATATCAAAATACCCAGATAAAATGATTCCTCAAGGCTAAATATGTGTTAATAATGAATCGATTTAGCCCAAAAAAAGTCTACAGTTTTAATAAGCCCTTGTGAAGCCCTTATTTACGATCGTAATAAACATGGCTTACCGGATCCCATAGGGAAAATGACAGCTTCCAGCATTACATCGTCTTGTTAGAATGTGTCATACCTCAAGCAGCAAGAGACTGCACACTGTTCCCCCAACTGAAGTTAATTGCTCTCAACAGTCCTGTGTGGAACAGCCATGGATTTTAGTGACGGTTGCTAAAATCATTTTCCTCATACAAACAGAAATCTTCATCTCTTTTCTGTTTCTGAGTAAATAGTACATACCAGCACTATTTCAAAATAACAAACTCTTGATTGAATAATAAAAACTACAGTTAAACACTAAAAAACTCTAAGCCATCTCCGTGGAGATGTTGCCTGTACAACGGCAAAGAGAATGACTGGGGTAGGCGGAGCCTAGGAGGGATCATGTGACCAGCTTTGCTGGGCTCTTTGCCATTTCCTGTTGGGGAAGAGAATATCCCACAAGTAAGGATGACGCCGTGGACCGGACACACCTATGTTGGAGAAACAGGAGTTAATCGAGCAGCGGTCTCTAGTGAAATGCTTATGCAATGATAAATGCCGACATTGCATGCTATCTGCATTTATTGATGTTCGGCGGACATGATCCGCTGTAGTCCACACATTGATAATTCGGCCCCTAGGGGTGCAACCTTTCTTGACAAAAAAAATTACGGACAATAATAATTAGCAAAAATTTCAATGAACAATTACACAGCATGAATCAGAAACCAAATATGCTAAGACTTTTTTTTAGTTTAACAACACACATCACTGGAGAGGGGGGAGGGGCGGGAACGGGTGAGACCACTACACTTGCGAAAAAATAAATACAGAGAGCGGGAGAGAGGGTAGGAGGGTCCTAGAGTAGATAGGGGGAAATACAGGGTAGGGGAAAAGACCGCTGAGGGGGAGGTGGGGTAATTGAGGGGGTGGGCAGCTACACTACATAAAAAAATGGTTTTTATTTGTTTTTTTTTATTATTCAACAAAAAAGAAAAATCATAGAAAACTGGGTACTGGCAGACTGCTGGAAAATAGTTAGCGGGGGAGGAATAGAGAGCTTTTTGGGAGGGATCACGGAGGTGGGAAGGTAAGGGGGTAATCATGCACTGAAGAAGAAAATAATAATAATGAAAAAAAAACTGACTGTCTGCCAGTACTTAAGATGGGGGTGACCAGTGGGGGTTGTGGGAGGGAAGAGAGCTGTTTGTGAGGGATCAAGTAGGGATCACGGGGTGGGAAGTGTCAGGTGGGAGGGTAATCTCTACACTAAAGCTAAAATTAACCTTACAAGCTACCTGATTAACCCTTTCACTGCTGGGAATAATAAAAGTATGGTGCACAGCTGCAATTATCAGCCTTTTAATTACCAAAAAGCAATAGCAAAGCCATATAAGTCTGCTATTTCTGAAAATAATTTCAGTGAGAAACCTAAAGTTTGTGAAAAAGTTAACATTTTTTTTATTTGATCGCATTTGACAGTGGAATGGTGGAATGAAATATACCAAAATGGGCCTAGATCAATACTTTGGGTTGTCTATTAAAAAAAAAAATATATATATAGTTTTGATAGGTAAATAAAAAAAAACCAAAAAAAACAAGGCTATATTTCTGTTTAAATGGAGTGATGGCAAAAATGCTCTGGTCTTTTGGGGAAGTTTTAGTCTGAAATGCCCGATCCTTAAGGGGTTAACTAAAACAACACTGTAATGTAAATTATCACTCCTTCCAGATCCAACTCTGTTTTTAATTTCAGGTATAATTCACCATGTCCCACTTGTACAGAGACTGTTATACCCCATCTTGCTTCAATACCCTGAATCACAAACACTGACTTTGTCAATTTAAGTCATTTTATTTATTTAAACAAGCTGTAGATTCTATAAAAAGTACAAAAAACAGGTTATACACTGGTCTGCTTGAGATGACTATTTAGAACTGTGCAGTTGTTCATGGTGTTGGTCCATTAGGAGGGAACCATCAGAAGTCATTATATTTATTTGTTCACTAAACAGGAAGAAAGTCTCAGACTTCTTAATCAATATTACATGTGGGAAGAAGCTTGATTTCAGTAGAATATGTTTGGTTAGTGGAAATGAATAGTCATACTCTACACTGATTTACAAGCTGAAGCAATTTAAATTCCAGGACGGTAGTTCTATTGCACAGAATCAAACAGCTGTTGGAGGCATTGTAGGAGGGAGAAGGCTGACAAGGAGTCTGGAAGCAAAGGCATTAAATAATATACATCTCAAAACTGGAGCATTTCAGGGCTCAGACCTATAAGATACTATCTATATTACCTCCCACTCACACCTTTGTTAGAAGAATATAAAAACATGTTTTATAGAATTCTCTGTTCTTGGTTAAAATATAAATATTTTTTTTCTCAAATAATCTTGCATGGGTTTAAAGTATAACATCAAATTACAATATATTATGTTATTAAAGTCTATGATATTTTGCAAAAAAAAAATAATAATATATAGATTTCATGTTTGTTCTTCAAATGCGGTGAATGCCCAACGAATGCAAAGACCTTTAAAAGTTTCTGTGCAAAGTTTGCTCGCTTTTCGTTTTCAACTGTTGCATAAGCAGGGATAACGTATCATCATATGGCTAATGCTATGAAGTGCTTAAGAGGATTGCCATTAACAGAAGCATCAGTTGTAATAACACTGATCCAAATGATGAATATTATCATCGTAGATATGTACAAAGAAAAATAAGGTGCAAAGCTAAAAGGGAAAAATATATCAGGTAAAGTGCTGAAGCAGTTTAATATCTCAGTTTAAGGAGTAAAAAAACAGAGGATGTTATGGCATACTTCTTCTGTACAAAGTCACTAGATCTTTATTATCCTTTCTCTCTGCATTAGAAATATCTGGTGATTTGCTGGACTCCTTTAGCACCTGCAGTGCCTCTGAAGCTTCTCTTAGCTGTTTTACGGCCTCATTCAGAAGGGTTTCTGCATTGACCTCTGGTCCATTCCCTTCAATACTGTCCCCCAATTCCCCCTGCTGAACCCGGTTCAAAAGAGTCTCTGTTTTCTCTCTTCCACGGGCCAGCCTTATCTCTACTTGGTGCAGAGGATCCTTAGTGAGATGTAAGAAGGTGCCTTCCTGTTCTGATCTGATATCACTGTCTTCTGATAGGAGATCTCCCATTGAAGAAGACCTTAGTTTTTTAGCAAGGCAGTTAATTTCTGTTGCTACAGATACAATGGGAGATGGTGTTAGCAGTAATTTTGGCTTTCCCATCTCTGATTCTTTAGGTATGTCTTTGGTGTCCTGTATGTCACCATCTTTTTCTTCTTTCATTATTTGATGCTCTATGAACTCTTCTTTTGAGCTTTCTTTTATATTTCCAGGTACCTTTTCTGCATTTGTTTCCTTGCAGAGCTCATTTGTCTTTTCTCCGTGTTCAAGAATTTTTTCATCTAGATTAGAAGTCTCTTCATGTCTCTCTGGGTCGAGGTTAGAAGTAAGGCTATTCAGGTCATGTGTTTTCATCTCAGTAGTTTTGATTTTTAAGTGAGGACTTGGTAACTTTCTGAGCTTCTCAGAATCAGATTCCATCAAATTATCTTTGCTTCCTTTCTCAGCTGGTTTGATTTCATCTTCTGGTAGATCAGAAGCAGATCCTACCCACTTAATCTTCATTTTGTCTGATAAAATCTTAGGTGGAGGTTTGGGAGGGGTATTTATAACCTCTTCATTATTTTCTCTGCTGCTACTTCCAGGGTTAACTTCATCTTTGTTCTCTTCTACCTCTTGTGATAGCAGCTTCTCCCTTGCATAGACACTTTCCTTGAGACCTTTTGGAGGAGGAGATGGTGGATGAGCATTTTCTGCACCAGTGTCTGTTGTGTCTGTATTTAGTTTATCTTTGGAAGTGGAAGGACATATTTTTGAAGGTGGCATAGGAATTTTTACAGGTTCCTTCTCTTGTTGAGGTTCTTTATCCTCCGGGATGGAAGCCACTGCTCTTGAAACACCACTATCCAAAGCATCTAAGTCTAACCTTGAAGACCCGTCTGAGGCTGCTTGGGCCACCTATAACAGAAGATACAGAATAATGAACTTGCAAGGATCAAGCATGGCATTTATATAATATATCAGTGCTGGAAGTAAATACTAAGGCATATTGCATAATATTTCAGCTGTTTTCATAACTATATTACTGTTAAATGTTCTTGGTAAAAGTAGAAAAAGACGCATCCATTGCCTCTTTAAGAACTATCTATCTATCTATCAAGTATAATTTTGCCCACAATTCAATGTCAAACACAGTTGTAACTTTAGAAAGTCAGTTTTATGGGCACACTCATTGTCTGGATATGCTGAAAATAACACTAAGAATAGTGAACAAGCACACGTGCTTATGGACACAAGCTGCCTCCACTGATGTATACTCATCACTTGCCTCTTTGAGGTGGACTCTGGTTGGTGGTCTTCTCTTCGCCGCTCCCTTGTTTGCTCTGTCTCTGGTCACATGCTCCAGTAAACAACTGTCGTCCACCTTCACCTGCAAGTTAACACCAGGTAAATTATTCCCCCTATATTTTATTTAGCAAAAATCAGTCCAAGATTAAAGAGACATTAAACTGCAGAAAGAAACATCTAAGAATACAAACTACTCAATCTTGTGAATAAATGCTCAAACCAATCTTATGTGGAAACAGGAATAATACATATTAAATAAATATTTTAAAGCAGCACTTTCTAATATGAAACTTTTTGTTTCTAGGGCTGGAAAGGATCTGTCACCCAGGGAGGGAGTAGTTTCACAATATGATGGAAATTTAAACATGCATTATTATTTAGCTCAACACAATGCCCCCATGGTGCCATATTCTCTTAAGAAGGAATATAAATTTATCTTCTCATGATAAGCATAAGCAAAACAATTGTTTACAATAACTATAAAGTTGAGATGTGGATGTTATTGCAGAACACAATAATTCATAGGTAATACGCATTTCAGCACCTATGGATTGTGAGCCTGTAAGGCTATGCATGTATCATATACATTTAATATGATGAATTTGTAAATATAAGTATTATATTTAGTTATAGAGGGTAGATTGGAAATTAATTTAGGAATGGTTATTTAACAGACATGTTTAATAAATCATAATTAATTATTGAATCAGCTAAACCATCTTATGAGTAGAAAAGATGCAAGACCTATTCCCTCGCTTTCTCCTACTGCACATGTTTGAACAACAATGCACATCCATAACATATCTATATATACAGCCGTTTGGTTGGTGGTCAATTATCCTTTTATTTGGGGTGTCAGGGAAATCATTGAAAATTTGACAAAAACAAAACTGTATCATTCATTGCAAAATATTTTCAGACGTGTAGACGCAGTTATATTCAGCTTCCATTTTGTATTTATTTGTGTTTTCTTTTTTTAATGGAAGTTAATTTTTCTATTTCTAAAAAAATGTAAATAAAAAAATTAAACAATACAAACTGCAGATTTTTATTAAATGTCAGTTTAGTATGCATTTTGCTTAGGAAAAAAATGTAAACTGTATAATTTGAAGTTGAATAAATGATTTACCTCATCTAAGATTTTATTTTTGCCTCGGTTGACTCCCTCATTCAATGCTTGGATCCATGCGTCCCTCTCTTCTGCATTTCTGGCTTGAAATTTTACATCTTGCCCCTAAGACATAAAGGTGGACTAAGCTGTCATATTACATATTGTTGGTAAATCAACACACACACACATATTATGAAAGCACTTAACAAAATTTCACATATAACTGACTAACATGGACTAATGCCCTCTAACTGTGGAAAACTGTCAAATGCATTTAGATAAGAGGTGGCCTTCAAGGGCTTCAAAAATAGCATATGAGCCTATCTAGGTTTAGCTTTCAGCTAAGAATACTAAGAGAACAAAGCAAATTTGATGATAAAAGTAAATTGGAAAGTTATTTAAATTTGCATGCCCTATCTGAATCATGAAAGTTGAATTCTGACTAGACTGTCCTTTTAAAGTCCCTTTCAATACTGACAAACTAGCTCATATCAAATCAAACAAAATAAACAGAAAATAATTATAGGCTCATCAATGGAGAATGCCAATGAGTTATATAACATTTCAGCTTTGGCTTAGTACCCTAGGAGGTTTTTATGTGGTAAAGATTATTATTAAAAAAAGCAAATAAAAAAGCAAAACAATCTGTCTATGTCCTTAAAAGGGAATTATCTACACTGTAACCATGACGTTCTACTTTCAGCCTAAGAACTAGTATTCATTATTTCACATAAATAGGCATTTGCACATCTCATCAGCTTTGATCCTGCCAATAAACAAAACAAAATCTATTAATATAGACTCATTTAATATAATGGCAGTCTAAATAATTGCAAATATTTACATTTTTAGTTTGTATAATTCAGCGGTCCACTGATTCATTTTGAGGCCTCTCGCCATTCAACAACACTGCCCTCCCTGCTTGCTTACCTTCGCTAATATTTCCCAGAATTCCTTCATGACACATACTGATAACTTGAGTGGGGCAATGATTTTTTTCTGACATTATCTAAATTTTTACTTTATGGGCTAGATTACGAGTGGAGCGCCCGTGTTCCAGCATTAAAACTGCTAGAAGTATTTTTTTGCGCCCGGAGATTCATGCTCGTATTACAAGTTCAAAGTTAAAAGTTTGCGCTCTCTCATTCATAACTTTGCGGTAACAAATAGACTTCACGTTCCCTTATTGAATGCAATGGAGCCGAAAAAGATGAAAAAAAAACCTACCCACATATCATGCAAATACAATCGCGGTTATTTAATAAGAAGATAATATTGCATATTTCATAATCCAATGTTCTGCACATAGCAGAATATGTTCTATTTATTCTTAAATAGATATTTAAATATAAATCTGATGGATTTTTGCACAAATATATATTTATACCTTTATATATATATATATATATATATATATACATGCAGTGTATATATATATATATATATATATATATATATATATATATAAAACTGTATTTATATAAAAGGTATAGATATATACAGATATATCTAGAAATATCTATTTAAAAAGACATAGAACATATTCTGCCATGTCCAGAAAGTGCGATTATTTTTACAGTAAGTACATAGTTTAACACTTCATTAAATGTGAATATTGCATAAATATGATTTTTCATGTTTTCATCTACTTGACAGCTAAGGGCTCCAATACACTTATATATTTGTCTATATGTGTGTACATATGTATGTATGTGTTTATATATGTATACATGTCTGTAAATGCATATAAACACATATAAATACATGAATACATATGTACACTCATATAAACATGCTTAGCATATTTAGACATATGTATGTATGTGTTTATATATGTATAAATGTCTGTAAATACATATAAACACATATAAATACATGAATACATATGTACACTCATATAAACATGCTTAGCATATTTAGACATATGTATGTATGTGTTTATATATGTATACATGTCTGTAAATGCATATAAACACATATAAATACATGAATACATATGTACACTCATATAAACATGCTTAGCATATTTAAACATATGTATGTATGTATCTCTGTTAAGCCTTTTACAGTTCATTTTTTTCTGTAACATCAGAGACCTCATATCTTTATAATCATTTTTATTAGACTGTGTTACGAGAGTAACTGTACTGTGCAGTGTATTTTTTATGTGTTTTGTGACACTTTTTTGTTGAGCGTTACAGTTAACCAGAGCTCTGAGGTTGCGGCAATCATTTTAGCGTAAATCGTGATTGTGCTCACACGTTCACATTTACTTTCAATTTGTAATACGAGCGAAATTTAACTTGCGCGCAAATGGCTGCAACAACCCTATGCAGTAGTGCATTGCAGCTGCTGAGCCAATAAAGGATACCAAGAGAACAAAGCAAATTTGATGAATTACGTAATTTGAAAAGTTGTTTAAAATTGCAGGCGATCTGAATCATGAAACTTTAGATTTAGCTTTACTGTCCCTTTAACAGTAATCAACAGCATACATCAAATACATGTCCATTCCTCTATATAGGCACCTATCACAATCCATTAGATACTGACATACAACAAGCTTGTTTTTCACTCAGGTGACTTTTGTTTTCCATTCTTTTAAGCTGTATATTCATCAGAAGCATGGCATTCAGGACCACTGAAGACATGAAAAGACTCTCCCAATACTCAGCTACAGTCTAAAACCAACCATATTCTGCAGCCTCAGTTCAGCAGATTGACATTTCTCCCAAGACTTGCTGACACCCAGCTCATAAACCCCATATTAGAGCCATTTTTTGAAAACAAACAGGCCTAGATTACAAGTAGAGCGATACATTTTTATCGCTCATGAGTGCTAACTGCACTCAAGATAAAAAAAAATGGTGCTCCCAGGTTAGGGCTGGTATAACAAGTTGAAAGTAAAAAGGTAGTGAGCAAAAAACGCAGGCACACTAACTTCAGGACTTTGGATATAGCAAACGCACTAACTCCCTCTCCCCATAGACTTCTATGAGACACACTAAAGAAAGCCTTTTCTATCGCTTGTGCCGTGCGCTAACCCAAAACTGAACTAGACCAACATTACTAACGCCGAAGGGGCGTTAGTAATAACCGATCAGTCACTATCGATAAAGCTACAGCGAAACGCGTCTAGTGACGCACTACAGGGGTCAGAGGTATTTATGACAGTACACAGTACTCTAACAAGAAATATGCAGGTCTGCACATTTTATTTCAAGCTTTTAAATAAAAGTTATGTTTTATTGTCTTAATCTGTGCTAATTTTTAAGGGTTAAGCACGGGCAGAGTGTATGACACAGCTGTTATAGAGATTACCTGGACATTGCATTTAACAACTATTATACTAAAATTAAAATAACTATCAATTAAATAAACTAAATTACACATTAAAAAAAAAATAACATTACTAAAAAAAATTATATTAAATTACAAAAAATAACAAACACTAAATTACAAAAAAATAACAAACACTAAATTACGAAAAATACCAAACAAAATTATCCAAAATAAAAACAATTACACCTAATCTAATAGCCCTATAAAAAAAAAACCCTAGCCTACAATAAACTATCAATAGCCCTTAAAAGAGCATTTTGTAGGGCATTGCCCTAAATAAATCAGCTCTTTTCCCTGTAAAAAAAATACAAAGACCCCCCAACAGTAAAATCCCACCACCCAACCAACCCCCCAAAATAAAAAAACCTAAATCTAAAAAAATCCTAAGCTACTCATTGCCCTGAAAAGGGCATTTGTATGGACATTGCCCTTAAAAGGGCATTTAGCTCTTTTAAGAAAGCCCAAACCCTAATCTAAAAAAAAACAAAAACACCCCAAAAAAAGTAAAAAACAAACAAACAACCTAACACTAACCCCCGACGATCCACTTACACTTTTTCCACTTTTTGAAGTGCGGACATCCAGGCGGCGAGAAGTCTTCATCCAGGCGGCGAGGTCTTCATCCATCCAGACGGCGTCTTCTATCCTCATCCAGGTGGCATCCTATTGGCTGTTCAAATCAGCCAAAAGAATTTCAGTAGCTCTCATCCTATTGGATTTCAGTAGCTATCATCCTATTGGCTGATTTGAATTTAAAAAATTAAATCAGCCAATAGGAATGCAAGGGACACCATTTTGAAAAGGATCCCTTGCATTGAAGATTCAGTATACGGTGGTGACCGTATGAAGAGGACGCTCCGTGCCGGATGTCTTGAAGGATGGACCCGCTCCGCGGTGCATGAAGATAGAAGACGCCACCAGGATGAAGATAGAAGATGCCGCCTGGATGAAGATAGAAGACTTAGCTGCCTGGATGTCCAGACTTCAAAAACTGTAAGTGGATAGTCGGGGGTTAGTGATAGTTTTTTTTTTTTAATTTTTTTGGGGTAGTTTTTTTTTAGATTAGGGGTTGGGCTTTCTTAAAAGAGCTAAATGCCCTTTTAAGGGCAATGCAAAAGAGCTAAATGGCCTTTTAAGGGCAATAGCCATACAAATGCCCCTTTCAGGGCAATGGGTATCTTAGGATTTTTTTAGAGTTAGGTTTTTTATTTTGGGGGGTTGGTTGGGTGGTGGGTTTTACTGTTGGGGGGGTCTTTGTATTTTTTTACAGGTAAAAGATCTGATTTCTTTAGGGCAATGCCCTACAAAAGGCCCCTTTAAGGGCTATTGGTAGTTTATTGTAGGCTAGGTTTTTTTATTTTGGGGGGGCTTTTTTATTTTTATAGGGTTATTAGATTAGGTGTAATTGTTTTTATTTTGGATAATTTCGTTTGTTATTTTTTGTAATTTAGTATTTTTTAATTTTTGTAATTTTAGATTTTTTTTTTTTTTAGTAGTGTTAGTTTTTTTAATGTGTAATTTAGTTTATTTAATTTGTAGTTATTTTAATTTTAGTCTAATAGTTATGTTAGGTTGTCAGTTTAAACTTAGGTTTTTTTAATTTCACAGGTAAGTTTTTATTTATTTTAAGATAGGGATATTGTAATTTTAAAGTTAGGGGATTGTGAGGTTTAGGGGTTAATAGTTTAATTTATTTTTTTGCGATGTGGGGGTTTAGGGGTTAATAGGTTTATTTAGTGGTGGTGATGTGGGAGGCTAGAGGTTTAGGGGTTAATAACTTTATTTAGTGGCGGCGATGTCGGGGAGCGGCGGAATAGGAGTTAATATCTTTATTATAGTGGCGGGATGTTGGGGTGCGGGGGAATAGGGGTTAATAACCTTATTATAGTAGTGGCGATGTCGGGGAGTGGCGGGAATAGGGGTTAATAACTTTATTTAGGTAGCAGCGATGTCGGGAGTGGCAGATTAGGGGTTAATAACTTTATTAAGGTGGCGGCGATGTTGGCGGCAGCAGATTAGGGATGTTTAGACGCGGGTTTATGTTAGGGTGTTAGGTATAAATGTAACTTTAGACATCAATAGATATCAATAAGGTTGCGTTATGGCGATTGCCATTCCGTGCTTCAGGTTTTTTTTCTAACACCTTCTCCCCATTTATGTCTATAGGGAAAGCGTGCACAAGCACGTATACTCAGCCCTTGGATTTTGTGCAGTATGGAGCTCATCGCCACCATATCGCACGCACAAGGTGGCTTTTTAAAAAAATGTAATGGCAGTGCTATGGAGGGTGAAATAACGCAACTTTTGTTGCATTCGTTTCGCACCCTCTATAGCGCAAAACTCGTAATCTAGGTGTAAGTGAGTAAACCCTCCCTACAGGTTTTTCATGTGGTAATGTATCCAGGAGGGCTCAGAGTAGAATGCAGTAGCATTTGTGTTGCAGGTATTGTTGCATCTTGCAAAAGCCTGGATTGCATTTCAAAATGGTGTACCTTGCATTCCTATTGGCTGATTTGATTCTTTAAATTCAAATCAGCCAATAGGATGAGAGCTTCTGAAATCCTATTTGCTGTTCAAAACAGCCAATAGGATGAGAGCTACTGAAATCCTATTGGCTGTTCAAACTCATCCTATTGGCTGTTTTGAACAGCCAATAGGATTTCAGAAGCTCTCATCCTATTGGCTGATTTGAATTTAAAGAATCAAATCAGCCAATAGGAATGCAAGGTACGCCATTTTGAAACAGATACCTTGCATTCATCTTCAGGGTACGGCGTTTACCGTATGACGAGGACGTTCCGTGCAGGATGGGATTCACTTACAGGATAGCTCCGCACCGAGATGGATGAATTTGTCGCTGCCTGGATGAAGACTTCTAGCCGCCTGGATGAAGATGGGTGTCCGGACTTCAGGAACCGTGAGTAGATATTCTGGGGTTAGTGTTAGTTTTTTTTAAAACTTTTTGGGGTGTTTTTTTTTTAGATTAGGGATGGGCACTTGGAAAAGAGCTGAATGCCCTTTTAAGGGCAATGCCCATACAAATGCCCCTTTAGGGGCAATGGGTAGTTTAGGATTTTTTAGAGTTAGGTTTTTTATTTTGGGGGGTTGGTTGGGTGGTGGGTTTTACTGTTGGGGGGACTTTGTATTTTTTTCCAGGTAAAAGAGCTGTTTAACTTAGGGCAATGCCCTAAAAAAGGCCCTTTAAAGGGCTATTGGTAGTTTATTGTAGTTTAGGGGGTGTTTTTTTATTTTTATAGGGCTATTAGATTAGGTGTAATTGTTTTTATTTTTGATAATTTCGTTTATTATTTTTTGTAAGCTTAGTGTTTTTTGTTTTTTGTAATGTAGTGTTTATTACTTTTTGTAATTTTAGATTTTTTATTTTTTTTCGTAGTGTTAGGTTTTTTTAAATTTGTAATTTAGGTTTTTAATTGGTAGTATTTTTTTATTTTATTAGAATACTTATATTAGGTTAATTTATAGTTTAATGTTAGGTTTATTTTTATTTCACAGGTAAGTTTTTATTTGCTTTAAGATAGTTATATTGTAATTTTAATTTAAAGTTAGGGGGTGTTAGGTTTAGGGGTTAATAGTTTAATTTAGTGTTTTGCGATGTGGGGGGCTGGCGGTTTAGGGGTTAATAGGTTTATTTAGTGCCGGCAATGTGGGGGGCCGGAGGTTTAGGGGTTAATAGGTTTATATAGTGTTGCCGATGTTGGAAGTGGCGGATTAGGGGTTATTAACTTTCCTTAGTGTTGGCGATGTCAGGGGCGGCGGATTAGGGGTTACTAACTTTATTTAGGTGTTGGCGATGTTGGGGGCGGCGGATTAGGGGTGTTTAGATTAGGGGTTTATGTAAGGGTGTTAGGTTTAAATGTAACTTTTTTTTCCCCATAGACATCAATGGGGTTGCGTTACAGAGATTTTTCATTCCGCACGCCAAATCAGCCCTTGGATTTTGTGCAGTATGGAGCTTAACGCCACCATATCGCATGCACAAGGAGGCTTTTCAATAACTTGTAATGGCAGGGCTATGGACAGTTAAATAACGCAACATTTTTGGTGTTAGTTTCGCACCCTGTTTAGCGCAAAACTCGTAATCTAGGTGATTATGCTTTGGGGTGTTTTTAAGGGGACAGGTCAACTTCACCGCATCAAAGGGACGATGGAAGGGGCCATGTACCATCAAATTTTGGGTGAGAACCTCCTTCCCTCAGCCAGGGCATTGAAAATGGTTCATGGATGGGTATTCCAGCATGACAATGACCCAAAACACATGGCCAAGGCAACAAAGGAGTGGCTCAAGAAGAAGCACATTAGGATCCTGGAGTGGCCTAGCCAGTCTCCAGAACTTAATCCCATAGAAAATCTGTGGAGGAAGCTGAAGGTTAGAGTTGCCAAACGTTAGCCTCGAAACCTTAATGACTTGGAGAGGATCTGCAAAGAGTGGGACGAAATCCCTCCTGAGATGTGTGCAAACCTGCTGGTCAACTACAAGAAATGTTTGACCTCTGTGATTGCTAACAAGGGTTTTGCCACCAAGTACTAAGTCATGTTTTGCAAAGGAGTCAAATACTTATTTCACTCATTGAAATGCAAATCAATTTATAACTTTTTTTAAATGTTTCTCACTGTTCAAATAAACGTACCGTTAAAATTATAGACTGATCATTTCTTTGTCAGTGGGCAAACGTATAACATCAGCAGGGGATCAAATACTTTTTTCCCTCACTGTATATATATATATATATATATATAAAATATATATATATATATATATATATATATATATATATATATATATATATATATATATATATATAAGAAAGCAGGAAATTGCACTCCCAATGACAAAAGTCCTTATGCCCTGGGTGCAGCAAACAAAATAGATAGAAATACAGGACAAGCGCACTCCAAGGGACTTATCAAAAATCACTTTGATCACTGTTTAATCACTGATTAAAGTGATTTTTGATAAGTCCCTTGGAGTGCGCTTGTCCTGTATTTATATATATATATATATATATATATATATATATATATATAAAACATCTGTGAGAATCATCTGTTCTAGCGAAGCTCAGGGCTTGATTGGCTGGGATAGTGTCTATATCTTGGCCTTTTTGAAGGAGGATTCATTTTTAGATATGCCTGGATGTGATTAAAAAAATCTCTTCCTATCTTTTCTCATTTTCTTGCTTTTGCGTATTTTGCTTTTTTTATGCTTTTTTCCTTATTTTTCCACCTTATGTTCGTCTAAGTTGGTAAGTATTTGTCTAGGAAGACCAAGACAATTAGAAATTTCTATATCTTAGCCTATATCCTAGACCAGTGCTTTCCAAACTGTGTGTTGTGACACATTAGTGTGTCGGCGGCAGTGTGTAGGTGTGTCCCTGCTTCAACACAAATGTTTTTGAATTTAAAATTATTTTTACTTTTTTTTTTTGGTTTCCGACTTTCCGCCTGCCTGCTACGCATATCACATGGTTGACACGTGATTGATACCTAGTGGGTCACAGATCATCTTAACCTATTGCCGCAGCTTGGTGCGAACTGAAACTATTCCCATTGGCGGAACATTGGCTCCTGACTGCATGTGTAGACTCCTCAATCAGCTCGTGACTGCACGTGTAGTCTCCTCAATCAGCTCGTGACTGCATGTGTAGTCAGTGAGTGGGACAGCAGTGTGTTTGCAGCACGGGCAGTAGTCAGTCAGACTCGTAGAGCTCTGAGGACAGCAGCTTAAACGCTGAGCTAAATTCAGAAGTCAAAGTGTTGTTTTTTTTGCAGCTAGCTCCTAGTAGTGCATTGCTGCTCCTGCTCTTGATATATGGATAGGAAGTGGAAGCTTAAAAATGCTTGATGATGAAATGCGAGAAGTGTCTTTATCTAATATTCCACTAAATATTCAGAAACTGTGTTCATCCCATCAACCTCATACATACCATTAAATAATAAGTAGCTATTGGTGTTATTAAACTTTTTTAATTCTTGCACATACATACTGTTACTTGTAAATACATTTTGTTATTATATAATTTATGTATTTGTCCGTATCTCTTAAAACAAGTTAGTTTAACCTCCTGTTTGCTAGTACAACTGAATTACTGTCGCAAAATGATGTAGGTCTAAAAAGTGTGTCACAAACATAAAAAGTTTGGAAAGCTCTGTCCTAGACAATACTTACCAAGGTCACATCCCTAATTCTTACATTATATGGTGGACAGACTAAGAATGGGGCAGTCATGTGATCATTTTATAGGTAAGGAGGTGTGGAAGTCTCTGTCCATGCCCCCTCTGGGGAGGGGTTACTCACTTGGTAAGTATTGTCTAGGACAGAGATTTTCAAAGTGGTGGCTCTCCTCTCTGATGAAATTTCCAAGACAGAGCTTCCCCCATGTTAGATGTTACTTTATCTTTTCTCTTTAAAGAAATTTGTAATATCTGTTTTTAGATTTAATTTGAAGGAATTTACATCTGATCCAGTGTTCACACACAGCTCTCAAGAGCTAATTCTAATCAACCAAAAGAGAACGTCACTCATGTTTTAATTTGCACTTTGTTATTACTTCTGTGTTAAATGCAAGTTACAGATGAAGACAACAAACACAAGTACTATATGGGCTTTCGGTCAAGCACAAGTTATAACTTTTAACTTGTAATATCAGCGATATTTAGCGCGGTTGTGATATTCATTGAAAGTATAGAGTGAGCTAGAGCAATGTCAGCTATGCTAAACCTTCTCTGGTAAATCTGATTTACCATGGACTTATAATATCAATTTGCATGCTAATTTTAGTGCTCTCCAGTGATAGTGCTATTGCGTCCCACGCTAGCAGTGTGCCACTTGTAATCTGGGCTACTGTTAGGTGGTCTCACCTGGTTCAATTAAATATAGAGCTGACCCTGGTGGAATTTACAACACTTTAAAAACTATAAGAAACAAACTTTTAGAGGACACACATGTTTTTTTCTGTAGAAAAACACGTAACTACAAGATATTTTTGCAGTATTGTGATACATTAACATACTTGCTGAGTGAGAACATTTTTTAATACATTATCATCTCCTTTGCTAATTTCCAATAGCCAAACTATAGATGCCACTAGCCTTATTTGGAGCAGCCAATCTAGGCTTGTTACTGGAGTAGACAAGGTTTGGCTTTGTTATGTTATTAGTAAATATTAGATTTTAGCAGTATCTTATCGTATTACCTCTGCAGAGGCCAATTAGTGAAAACCCACAATTGTAAACTAAAGGAAAATTGGACAAAATAAATAATGAAAGTAAATTTAAAAGTTGTTTTACTAAGCATAATTGAACATTTTAAATTACAGGTTTCATGTTTATTTAACAACAAGTAAACTGAGCATGTGCTAAAACTTTTTCTTATAAAACCGCCAAAATCAGATTTCATGTACAGTACTGAAATATGTTTATCATATAACAACTCATACAAATTAGAATACTTTTGGTGTAGGTTCTCAGTAGAAAGTTTCACAGTGCAAAAAAAAAAATCCATTAGAAGTCAATAAGAAAACAAGGCTTTTTACGGGTCGGAACCCATTAATTGGTCGCACCACCATATTTACTAGGTCGCGACTTGTGTGTGTTGTAGGAGAGTGAGTGTGGTGGGTTTTGTATTAGAGTGAGTCGTGTGTGTTATATGAGAGTGTGTGTTTGTTGTATGAGAGTCTGTGTGGTGTGTGTATTTGTTGTATAAGAGTATGTGTGTTATATGAGAGTGTATGGTGTGTGTGTGTTGTATGAGAGTGTGTGTGATGTGTGTGGTGTATGTGTGTGTGTGTTGTTATTACCTTTTACAACACTTTCAAGTTTAACTACAATCAGGAATAAAGTATGCACACATTTTAGTCACTTTGGTAAATTTTGCAACTATCTTGTTGTATATTGCTTAAGAAATGTTCAGGCCAAGCATAACAATAGGGTCACAAAAGTATGTGGTATCTTTGCACTGGGAAAAAAGTTTGAAGAACCCTTGATTAGTATAACTTCTAATGTAAAAACCCAGGAACAACCTGTGAAACGCTGTGGTAACTAAAAGAATTAGACATCATTGTGAACTGTGTATCTATTAATAAAAAAATAAATTTATGCTTACCAGATAAATTCCTTTCTTTCCTGACAAAGACATCCCAGCCAAAGGCTATAAATATCCCTGTGACTTCCCACATACTCCCAGCCATTTGGCCAAAGGAACAGGAAAAGCAGGAGAAACATTAAGGGATAAAGGTGCCAGAAGATAAGAAAAGGACTCCGCCAAAGTTTCAGGCAGGGTTGTAGACTCTCCTTGCCAGGAGAGAAAGGAATTTATCTGGTAAGCATACATTTTGTTTTCTTTCCAAAGGCAGGGAGAGTCCACGACCTCATTCATTACTGTTGGAAACCAATACCCAAGCTCTAGAGGACACGGAATGAAACATGGGAGGGCAAAAAGGATGGGCAGACCTCAATCTGAAGGCACCACCGCTTGCAAAACTTTTCTCTCAAAAGCAGCTTCAACTGAAGCAAAAGCATCAAACTTATAGAACTTTAAAAAAGTATGTAAGGAAGACTAGGTAGCTGCTTTACCAATCTGATCCACTGAAGCTTCGTTCTTAAAAGCCCATGTAGAAGATACTGCCCTAGTGGAATGAGTCGTAAGGCTTCAAGGGGGAGCAACAGGTTTAAACACAAGCCTGATTCTAACCAGGGCCTGAACAAAGGACTGCACATCAGGGAGATCCGCTAATCTCTTGTGCAGTAAAACAGACAAGGGAAGATATCTGACCCTTGAGAGAGCTGGCTTAAAAAACCCTTTTCCAACCCAGCCTGTAAAAAGCTAGGATCCTAGCCACCCTCACTTTGTGCTAAGGAAACTTATGTTCCTCACAGCAAAGTAGATAGGTATGCCACACCTTGTGGTAAATGCGGCGAGTGACAGGCTTGCAAGCTTGGATCAGGGTGTCTATGACACTATCTGAAAATGCTCTCTTGGACAGAATTAGGTTTTCAATCTCCACGGAGTTAGTTTTCAGAGAATCAAGGTTTTGATGCAGGAAATGGTCCTGAATTAGCAGGTCTGCCCGCGACGGTAACCTCCACGGAGGGGTGGAAGACATCCTCACCAGGTTCTGCGAGGCCATGAGGGAGCTATTAGAATAACAGAAGCTTGCTCCTGTTTGATGGGGGTGATTCGAGGTAGAAGAGCTAGTGGAGGAAAAAGATATATGAGTCTGAACCTCCATGGAACGCATCTTCCAGTCCTGTCTGAGGATCCCTCGATCACGACCCGTACCTGAGATGAGAAGCCATGAGGTCGATCTCTGGAACCCCCCACCTGAGAGTAATTTCGGAAAATACCTCAGGGTGGAGAGCCCACTCCCTCAGGAGAAAAGACTGTCTGCTGAGGAAGTACGCTTCCAAGTTGTCCACCCCCGGAATGTTAATTGCAGAAAGAAAACAGTTGTGGGATTCTGCCCACTGGAGAATCCAAGACATCTCCTTTATTGCTAGTGGACTCCTTGTTCCATCCTTATAATTGAAGTAAGCAACTGAGGTGATGTTGTCTGATTGAAATCTGATATACCGGTCGGAAGATAGTTGGAGCCACGCTAGGAGAGAATAGAAGATAGCTTGAAGCTCCAAGATATTGATAGGAAGAGCTGACTCCTTCCGAGACCAAGTTCCCGACGCCAGACTGCTCCCCAACCTGAAAGGCTGGCATCTGTGGTAACAATCTGCCAAGATGGTCTCAAGAAACATGTGCCTTGGGACAGGTGATCTTAATAGCGCCACCAAGAGAGAGAATCTCTTGTCAATCTGTCCAGGGCTATCTGTTGAGACAGGTTGGAGTGATTGCCATTCCATTGCTTAAGCATGCATAACTGTAGAGGTCAGAGATGGAAGCGAGCAAAAGGAATAATGTCCATACAGGACACCATGAGACCGATTACCTCCATGCACAGAGCCACAGGAGGACAGTCTAGTCCAAAATAAACTTTCATGATTCAGAAAGAGAATGTCATTTTAAACAATTTTCCAATTTACTTTTATCACTGATTTTGCTTTGTTCTCTTGGTATTCTTAGTTGAAAGCTAAACCTAGGAGGTTAATATGCTAATTTCTAAGCCCTCGAAGGCCGCCTCGTCTCTCAGGGCATTTTGACAGTTTTTCACCACTACAGGGTGTTAGTTTATGTGTGTCATATAGATAACACTGTGCTCACGCACGTGGAGTTCTAGTGAGGCAGCTCTGATTGGCTAAAATGGATGTCTGTCAAAAGAACTGAAATAAGGGACAGTTTGCAAAGGCTTAGATACAAGGTAATCACAGAGGTAAAACGTGTATTTATATAACTGTGTTGGATATGCAAAACTAGGGAATGGGTAATAAAGGGATTATGTATCTTTTTAAACAATAAACATTCTGGTGTAAACTGTGCCTTTAAGGTTGTCTGAAGAGAAAGACAGGCTGAAATTAGCTTTGATCGTCTCTGATCTGTCAGAAAAAAATTCATAGAGACAAAGTATATTTTCACAGAAAGACCACCCTGGTGTTGGGAACCAGAGATCTTCCAACCGTGAGTCTGAAGGAGATACTGAACACTCTCCAAGTCATATCTTGCCAAATAAAAAGATGGAGCTTGAACCAAGATATCGTCCAGGTAAGAAGCAACAGCGATACCCTGGGATCTGGCTACCACAAGAAGAGCTCTTAATACCTTTGTAAAAATTCTGGGAGCAGTAGCTAGGCCGAACGGCAGAGCTATAAAGTGGAAATACTGGTCCAGAAATGCAAACCGCAGGAACTGAACGTGATCCTTGTGGATTGGTACATGCAGGTATGCATCCTTTAGGTTGATTGTATTCATGAACTGACCCTCCTGGATCAGAGGAAGAATGGACCTGATAGTCTCTATCTTGAACGATAGGACTCTGAGAAACTTGTTGAGACACTTTAAGTCCAATATTGGCCGAAAGGTTCCCTCCTTTTTGGGGACCACAAACAGGTTTGAGGAAAAACCTAGTCCTCTCTCTGATGGGGGCACTGGAACAATCACACCCAAGGAGGAAAGTTCCTTTACGCACTCTAGGAAGGCTGTCCTCTTCTCTGGCCTGGAGGACAGTCTTGACAGAAGAAATCTGTCCCTTGGGGGGACGAGATTCGAAACCTATCTTGTATCCCTGAGAGATAACTTCTCACACCCAGGGATCCTGAATGTCCCGAACCCAAGCCTCTGAGAAAAAGGACAGTCTGCCTCCTACACGATCCGGTCCCAGCTCGGGGGCCACCTTTTAATGTAGATTTATTCTCATTAAGCTTTTTGGTCTGCTTGGACTTGTTCCAGGATTGACCGGGCTTTCAAGTACCCTTAGACTGTTCAAGTTTGGACAAGGACTAAGTCCGCTTGGTCTTGGTTGAATGAAAGGAGCGAAAATTAGAGTACTGAGCCCCTTAGCTCTCGCCTTCTTATCCTGTGGAAGGAAGGCTCCCTTCCCTCCTGTAACAGTGGAAATTATGGAGTGCAGACCTGGACCAAACAATATCTTCTCCTTAAAAGGTAACAAAAGAAGTCTAGTTTTTGAAACCATATCCGCAGACCAAAGGGCGAAACCTGAGGATTTAGGGTTCAAGCGGATAATCTGCATGTTAGCATCACAGGTGAATGAATTCGCTATCTTCATAGCCTTGATTCGGTCATGGATCTCCTCTAAAGGAGACTCCACATCAATCAACTTCAATAAGGAGTCACACCAGTACGTCGCAGCACCAGCAACCAAGGCCGTCACTGTGGCTGGTTGAAAAAGAACACCCATATGTTGAAACATTCTTCTCAAATAACCTTCCCATTTCCTGTCCATTGGATCCTTGAAAGAGGTACTATCCTCTAGGGGACTAGAAGTTCTCTTGGCAAGAGTAGAAATGGCACCATCCACCTTCGGGATGGAGCTCCAAAGTTCCAGATTAGAGTCTGGAACTGGAAACATATTTTTAAAAGTTGAAGAAGGAGAAAAGGGGGTACCTATTTTCTCCCATTCCCTTGAAATAATGTCCGACATTCTGGCAGGAACCGGAAAGGACTCAGGGGCCTTCTTGACATCATAGACCCTATCTAATTTAGGTATCTTAGGTACATCAGATGACTTAGAGTCAGGAACATCTAAGGTAGATAATACCTCCTTGAGAAGGAAACAAAGATTTAATCTCTGACTCTGAAAACTCAACCCCAGAGGCTATAGAAGTCAAATCCTCCTCAGAAAGGTGAGATAGTGTAGCCAAATCAGACTGAATAGAACGATTAACCCCTAAATAAGTCAAAGTATGGTTAACCTTTCTCTTGCATTTCTCAGAAATAGGCATAGCATTAAGCACAGCTGATACAGCAGATTGTAGTTGAGAGGTAAAATCTGCCTTTGGCTGGGATCTCTTTGCCTCCTCCTGGTGGCCAGGTGTTGATATTCCTAATAGTAATGAATGAGGTTGTGGACTCTCCCTGCCTTTGGAAAGAAATTGTACTTTCTTATCCTGTATATGAAATATGTTTGATTTGAAAATGATGTGCATCAGTAATGGGAAACTTTAAAAAACACTGGGGCCGCAGATCAAAATTTAAGAAGTCTTAAGGGCTGCATATAAATGTATAGCTATT
Source organism: Bombina bombina (assembly GCF_027579735.1). Lineage (NCBI taxonomy): Eukaryota > Metazoa > Chordata > Amphibia > Anura > Bombinatoridae > Bombina > Bombina bombina. The sequence continues at coordinate 597,709,490 of NC_069504.1, forward strand.
AAACACACAAATACTAATTTAATTCCTAACAATGCCCAGTGTCACAAGGTCAGATTTAGGTCAGATTTAGGTAAGACTGTAGGCTATTCACTATCTGCTCTTTTCTACTCCACAGGGCTGTTTTGAGCTGTGGCTAACTTGTTTGCCCACCACACATTTTTGTTCTGCTTTTTCGGTCGAACATAACGTGCAGAGGGCTACATGTGGTCGATAGGCCACCATTTGGCAATCTCTCATGTGCATGAATAAGGGCATATTTTATATCCATCACTTGATCAAAATAAAAAAGTGACCAATTCTGAGCACTGAGTTTTCAAGGGCTCACTCACATCAATAAAGTTTCAAACTACAAAAAATATACCACTTCCTGTTACTATTTTCCTCCTGCCACCTTAATTACTTCTACATTCAAGCTATTAAACTGACAAGTTTATAATCACCTAGCATACTTCCTCTTAACAAAGGCTCCACTTAAAGAGAATGTCAAAATTAAACTTTCACGATTCCAATACAGCGTGCAATTTTAAACAACTTACTTCTATTATTTAAGATCTTTTGTTATTTTGGTATCATTTGTTGAAAACCATACCTAGGCTCAGGAGAAGCAATGCACCACCGGAAAAAGCTGCTGATTGGTGGTTGCACGTATATGCCTCATGTCATTGGCTAACCTGATATGTACAGCTAGCTCCCAGTATATCAATAGTGCATTGCTGCGCCTTCAATAAACGAAACAAGGAGAATGAAGCAAATTTGATAACAGAAGTAAACTGGAAAGTTCTTTAAAATTGTATGCTTTATCTGGATCATGAAAGAAGAAATTTTGAGTTTCATGTCCTTTTAACCCTCTCCAGTCCTGCTTCCGCTCTAAACCCTCTACAGATATGCACTCACTAAGGTAACCAACAGTCTGCTAAATGCTAAAGCAAAAGGCACTGCTCCTTTCTTAAAATAAAACAATAAGACTGAATTAAAGGGACATTATACACTAAGGCCTGGATTACAAGTCACGTGGTATAGTTTGTAGTTTTTTTATTGTATTTATTTATGTTAGTTTTTTTTTTTTTGTTTAAGTTTAGGTTTTAATTTTGTTTTTCATGTAAGTTTCTATTTTTTTTAAGGTAGTTAGTTTATTTTTACATTAATTTTGGTGTATTTTAATTGGAATTGAGTTAGGGGGTGTTAGGTTAGGGGGTTTAGATATTAGTTTAATACTTGCAATGTGGGGGAATGGCAGTTTAGGGGTTAATAGTTTTATGTAGTGGTTGCGATATGGGGGGTGGCGGTTTCGGGGTTTATAGTTTTATTTAGTGTTTGCGATGTGGAGGGATGGCGGTTTAGGGGTTAATAGTTTTATTTAGTGTTTGTAATGTGGGGGAGTGGCAGTTTAGGGGTTAAAAGGTTTAGTGTTTGCGATATGGGGGGATGGAGGTTTTACGGGTTATTAGACTAGGTTCTTTTTTCCACATACTTTAATTGAAATGCAAAAATGTGATGGCAAATTCGCAATCGCAGGTGTTATTTTTTTTTTTAACATTTTTTCTCCATTGATCCTTATGGGGAAATACGTGCACGCCAAGTAGGATGCGGTTTCACGCAGCATAACGCTTGTGAAAAGTAAGTTATTTTAAAACTTGGAATGGCAGCGCAATGGAAATTGTGAAAAAGTCACAATGCGGATTTTCCACGTGACTTAATAAGTAGTAATCCTGGCCTAAATAAATAATTACCTGAAATATTTTTTCAGAGCAGAGATTAGCCTGAGAATAATTTGTACATGTATTTTTAAAAATTATACTAGCTGATTAAATATTGAAAAAATAAGGGTAAAGTAAATGACCATAAAGCAATGGGTTCATATTGTAACTTAGGTTATCTTTTCTGCTGAGACCAGTTAGGAATGGTTATACACACTATAAATTAAAAATTCCAAACCTATAAATAGGATCCTGTTAAAATATAATACCTAAAAAAGTTTATGAAAAAAAAGATCTTTTATATTTTAATAAGATCCTGTTTATAGGTTTGAAAATTTTAATTTATTGTGTGTAATAATAAAAAATATTCTTTGTATATATATATATATATATATATATATATATATATATATATATATATATATATATATAATTTTATTATAAATTGGTCTTCTGAATATTCCCTAAAAAGACGGTGAACTTCTTTCATTGCTAGAGTGCTCTGGGTACCACCCTGATTACTGATATAGTCTACCCCCGTAATGTTGTCAGAATAAAAGTGAAAGGGAGGGACAGTCCTGAAAGGAGGCCACATCTGGAAAGTTCTGAAGATTGCACAGTCAGAAGATATTCACTGGTAACCTCACTTCGAGAGGAAACCAAACATCATGACGTTTGAGTTACCCAGACCGTATCCCAACACCAAAGTCTGGTGCCCATGGTAATTATTTTCAATGACAGACAAAGGAAGACTATTCCCTAAGGGACTGGAGTGGGATATGTCTACCAGGAAATAATTTTTTTCTGACTGAAAAATTCATATGGGTCAACTGGGATAGTTGGAGTGGATGCAAATGAAATTTTGCAAACTGAATGGTATCTGATGCTGCTACCATCAGACCCACTACCCCCATGTACTGAGCTACAGAAGCTTAGGATAGGGATAGCAAATTCCGACAAGCAGATTGAAGTTTGATCTAACAAAACAGTCCCATTGACACTGAGGGGCATATTTATCAAGCTCCATATGGAGTTTGATGCCCCGTGTTTCCGGTGAGCCTTAAGGCTCACCGGAAACAGAAGTTATGAGGCAGTGGTCTAAAGACCGCTGCTTCATAACCTGTCCGCCTGCTCTGAGGCGGCAGACAGAAATTAGCCCGATCGAATACGATCAGGTTGATTGACACCCCCTGCTAGCAGCCAATCTGAAGGGGGCAGCATTGCAAGAGGCGGCATTTGAATTTTTCACAAGAACTGCTGGTGCAATGATAAATGCTGACAGCGTATGCTTTTGGCATTTATCGATGTGCAGCGGACATGATCCGCTATATTGGATCATGTCCGCTCGCACCATAATAAATAGGCCCCTAAGTCTATGATCACTACCAGAAAAGAAACCCCTGTACTATGGGTCAGTGAGTTTGTTGCAACATTGACCTTCCAGCCCTGATTGGAAAGAAACTAGAGTAGTTTCTCTGTATGAGTCCTCGCTAGAGGTACAAAGGAGAGTTTAAACCAAAAATGTGTCCAAGTAGGTAGCCACAGCTATTCCCTGAGTGCTGATGATGGACAGTGGAATGCCCAAATCCTTGGAGCTGTAGCAAGACTAAAGGGAATAGCTAAAACTGATAATGTCTGTCCAGGAATGCAAAGCAAAGGAACTGGAGATGTTCCTTGTAGCTAAGACTGTGAAGACAAGCATCCTTCAAGTCTTTAGATGACAGGAACTGACCCTTGATAACTAAAGGAGGAAAGATGTGATGGTTCCCATCTTGAAATAAGCAACCCTCAAGAATTTATCTGAATGTTCCCTCCTTCTTTAAGGCAATAAAACGAGTGGAATAGAATCCCATCCTGCATTCTGACACATGAACAGGAATATTCACCCCCATGTCCTCCAGATCCTACACACACCGAAGGAATGCCACTTGTTTCTCAGGTCTCTTGAAGATATGAGAGACAAGAAACCTCCCTTGAGGAAGCCACACGCGAAAAAACTATTCTGTACCCCTGAGAAACTAATTCCATTACCCAGAGATCCTGAACAGACTGGACCAGGCCTACTGAAAAAGGCATAACCTACCACCTACAAGCAACAAGTCTAGGCCATTCCTTCGTGCAAACTTTAAATTGGAAGGTTACCGCTTGTTTTACCTTGTCTTATTCCAGACTTGGTTGGATTTCCATGTAGTAGTGTAGGAATCTGATTTCTATGAGTGTGAAGATTTCTGATTCTTGGATTGTCGAAAACAGCTAAACCAGTTACTAGATTTACCCTTAGTCCTGGACTTTTTAATCTCAGCAAAAAGAGGCTCCCAGCCGGGACTAAACAAGATCTTATGTTTAAAGGCTAACGTTAAAAGTCTCAACTATGACACAGTGTCAGTGGAACACGATTTTAATCAAAGGCCAGTCTAGCAATAACAGCTAAGGCTGTATATTTAGCATTAATGCAAATAATCTGAATGATCGCATCACAAATAAAGGATTGTGTTAACCTCAAACAGCGAAAGCATTCATGAATCCCCTCTAGGGATGATTCTTGAGAAACTAACTCAGATAAAGCATCACACCAAAGATACAACACAAGCAATACTTTTAGAATCATGGCAAGTGATTGATCCTGGTTCTCTTTCATCTGCTGTCTTGTGGCCTTAATCTCAGAGCCACTGAAGGGCTTTTTCCCACAGCTGGTCAAAACAACAGACCTCCTTGCAGGAAGGCCTTTCGTAGAAAACTCTCCAGCTTCCTATCCATAGACTCTCTGAAAGAAGTACTGTCTTCCAGAGAAAGCTTACGGCTAGATTACGAGTTTTGCGTTATGAGTAAAAAAGCCTCATAACGCTGCTTTTTCACATTCCCGCTGCTATTACGATTTTTGTAAGTATAGCTGTAACGCACACTTTTTTGGCCGTCACGCAACGTAACTACCACACTTTTTAAAAAGTTCACAGCGCCGGTATTACGAGTTTGCCTGTCGGGTCAAAAAGTGAGCGGTACAGCCCATAACTACAAGATCCGTACCGTAAACTGAAAGTCAGTAGTTATGGGTTTTACGTTACAAAGCTGTACCATAAAACTCATAACTAATGTGTTATAAAGTACACTAACACCCATAAACTACATATTAACCCCTAAACCGAGGCCCTCCCGAATAGCAAACACTAAAATAAACTTATTAACCCCTAATATGCCACTCCAGACATCGCCGCCACTATAATAAACATATTAACCCCTAAACCGCCGCACTCCCGCATCGCAAACACTAGTTAAATATTATTAACCCCTAATCTGCTGTCCATAACATTGCTGCAACTTACATTACTGTTATTAACCCCTAATCTGCTGCCCCCAAAATCGCAGCCACCTAACTACACTTATTAACCCCTAATCTGCTGCCCCCAATGTCCCCACCACTATACTAAAGTTATTAACCCCTAAACCTCTGGCCTCCCACATCACTAACACTAAATAAAAATATTAACCCCTAAACCTAACCCTAAGTCTAATGCTAACCCCTTTAACTTTAATTAAAATAAATCTAAATACAAATTACTATAATTACCTAAATAATACCTATTTAAGACTAAATACTTACCTGTAAAATAAACCCTAAGATTGCTATAATATAACTAATAGTTACATTGTAGCTATCTTAGGTTTTATTTTTATTTCAGGGGTAAGTTTGTATTTATTTTAACTAGGTAGACTAGTTAGTAAACAGTTATTAACTATTTACTAGCTACCTAGTTAAAATAAATACAAAGTTACCTGTAAAATAAAACCTAACCTGTCTTACACTAACACCTAACATTACACTTAAATTAAATAAATTACATTAATTAAATACAATTAACTAAATTACAAAAAAATAAACACTAAATTACACAAAATAAAAAATTAATTATCAAATATTTAAACTAATTACACCTAATCTAATAGCCCTATCAAAATACCCCCCCAAATAAAAAAAACCTTGCCTACACTAAACTGCCAATGGCCCTTAAAAGGGCCTTTTGAGGGGCATTGCCCCAAAGAAATCAGCTCTTTTACCTGTAAAATACAAATACAAACAACCCCCAACAGTAAAACCCACCACCCATCCAATCAGCCAATAGGATTGAGCTTGCATTCTATTGGCTGATTGGAAAAGCCAATAGAATGCAAGCTCAATCCTATTGGCTGATTGCATCAGCCAAAAGTATTTTTTCTACCTTAATTCCGATTGGCTGATAGAATTCTATCAGCCAAACGGAATCTAAGGGACGCCATCTTGGATGACGTCATTTAAAGGAACCGTTATTCAGTAAGAAGACTCCGGATGAAGCGGATGTCTTAAAGATGGAGCCGCTCCACGTCGGAAGGATGAAGATAGAAGATGCCGCCTGGGTGAAGACTTCTGCCCGTCTGGAGGAACACTTTGCCCGGCTTGGATGAAGACTTCTCCCAGTTTCGTTGAGGACTTCGGCCCGGTTGGATGAAGACTTCTGCCGCTTCCTTGAGGATGGATGTTGGGTCTTCAGAACAGTAAGTCGATCTTCAGGGGGTTAGTGTTAGGTTTTTTTAAGGGTTTATTGGGTGCGTTTTATTTTTAGATTAGGGTTTGGGTGCAATAGAGCTAACTGCCCTTTTAAGGGCAATGCCCATCCAAATTCCCTTTTCAGGGAAATGGGGAGCTTAGGTTTTTTTAGTTAGTGTTTTATTTGGGGGGTTGGTTGTGTGGGTGGTGGGTTTTACTGTTGGGGGTATTTGTATTTTTTATTTACAAGTAAAAGAGCTGATTTCTTTGGGGCAATGTCCAGCAAAAGGCCCTTTTAAGGGCTATTTGTAGTTGATTGTAGGTTAGGGTTTTTTTTTTATTTTGGGAGGGCTTTTTGATTTTCATAGGGCCCTTAGATTAGGTGTAATTAGTTTAAATCTTTGATAATTTCTTTTTTATTTTGTGTAACTTAGTGTTTATTTTTTTGTGTAACTTAGTTTTTGTTATTTTTTGTAACTAAGTTGTTAGTTTTTTGTAACTTAGTAATTTTTTAGTGTAGATTTAAAATATTTGAGTAGGGTTAGGTGTTTAAATATATAATATAGTTAATTTAATTTGTAGTTTAATGTAGTTTTAGTATAATAGTTATGGTAGATTAATTATTAGTTTAATATATTTGAATGTAATTTTAGTATAACAGTTAGGGTAGATTAATTATTAATTTAATATATTTTAATGTAATTTGAGTATAACAGTTAGGGTAGATTAATAAAAGTTTAATATAGTTTAATTTAATTCTAAAGTTAAGTTTAAATTTATTATAAGATAGGGATGCGTTAATATTTAATATAAAGTTAGTGGGTTGTTAGGTTTAGGGGTTAATAGGTTAATTTAGTATATGGCGAGATGGGGGTCTAGCGGTTTAGTGGTTAATAACTTTATTTAGTTGCGGTGGGTTCCGGGAGCGGCGGGATAGGGGTTAATAAGTATAATGTAGGTGGTGGCGGTGTAGGGGGGCATATTAGGGGTTAATAAGTATAATGTAGGTGGCGGCGGTGTAGGGGGCGGAAGATTAGGGGTTAATAACATAATGTAGGTGGAGGGGGGCTCCGGGAGCGGCAGGATAGGGGTTAATAAATTTATTAGAGTGGCGGTGGGCTCCGGGAGCGGCGGGATAGGGGTTAATAAGTTTATTTAGTTGCGGAAGGGTCCGGAAGCAGCGGGATAGGGGTAAAACAGTGTAGTATTATAGTGTCTGTGTTTAGTGACAGTATACCAATAAAGCTGGGAAAAAGCCAAAGAGCAGCGAGATCAATGACTGTCAGTTAACAACAGTCCGCTGCTCATCGCCCCTTATTTGGTGCGCAGCTTTTTGAAAGCTTTTTTTGGTAACTTTGGAGAACGTATTCAGGTCCGCGGCAGCGAAGTTAGGCGATGTCAGGCGAGCGTATTGGTGCCGTCGAATGCAAGTAAGTTGACGGCTTGATAAGTAGGCCTCCATGAGGGGTGTTGGTTCTTAAATGTAATAAGGAAATATGCTTTTATACCAAGACAATCAAAGATCTTCAAAACTTTCTCCTTAGACCCTGGCTATGTTTTTTTATGCAAGAGTACATCACTGTTCACAACATTTGGACATTCAAGTGTATTACAATTATTTGGGGAACAAACATATAGTCCGATTAACTAATCAAACTTTGTTAATATCAAACCATTATCAAATCAAGCATAGAAGGTTATGCATAAGAGGAGCAAGCATCAGCGGTGATCACAAAAGGATAGGGCAGCACTGTATGACCTTGAGGATTAATCCATGCGAATAGTGGGGGTCCACAGGCAGGGTTATGGCTTACGGGCCATATGCTGGAGAAATCTGACTTAGAATGTTAATTTAATAAAACACAGCTAACTAAATGATAAACAGCTAATTATTAACTAAGTTTTGTAACAACATTTGATTAATCTACCCCCTAGAGTTTGTGGTCAGCATTTTGCACCCCACATTTTATTGTCTAGAATCAATTCTAGTTACTAACATTTATGCAATCACAAGACTACAGTGTTATTTGTTTTTACTTTTTTTTTAAACCCAAAAGATTTCCTTGAATTATTTTACAGTTGAATGCACATTTAGTCAGAAATCTGATTTGTAATAAAAGTACAATAAATGTTTAATTCTGACATCTTACTTTTGATTGGAGACGAAGTGGTTAATTAGGTGACCTGCCTCTTACATGGAGAGCTGTGCTGACTGCTTCCTGACAAGCAGCCTTTTTGAGGAAGTTACCTCTTCACTATGAGTCATTGCTAATTTAACAGATTACTTGCCGGGAAAACAAAACAAAAATAAAAATTAAACTTTAGGAGGTGAATATGGCGGGGGGTCAAATTATGCACCCCCCCCCAATAACTATCGCAAAGTTCCATTCAGAATCTATGATCATCTTTGTATCAATAACTCTAAGCAAATAAAACAACAGCAAATCTATTTAGTGGGTCCTCGCTCAAATGTTAATAAACTTGCAGACTGCACAGGTGCAAATACTTGGGGAGAATGACAGCCACTAATAAGATCTGTATCTGTAGATTTTGTACACATATGAAGCTTTAGGTGTCTGGAGAATTAAAAATATATTAAACATGTTTTGCTTTTGCGTAAATGTTTTTGTTCCATGTTACTTAGAAAGAAGGGCAAGATTACAGGTTTGCGGGCGCGCTATAATTAATCAGACATTACAAGTGGCTGGTTATTGCTACCGTGAGCTCGCGGTAGCAATTAGCGCTTATAAAATTAACCAGAGATCAGATCTGTAGTTAATTTTATAAATGTGCCCCAAATACAGTCTAGTGTATTTTATTAAACAAATAAGATAGCTGCATCTTTATTTTTGTAATAAAATAACTACACTAGGCAGTATTTTGTGGCTTAAGTTGACAGGAGTGGGGTGTTAGAAAAAAAAAACAGCACTGAAAAGTGCCTTTACATTGTGTTGTGGTCTATGGGAACGGTGTGTGCCCAGTAAATATATATGCATATGCTTATATACATATATACATATATATTCATGTGTTAATATGTGTATATACACATATTAATACAAATATATATGTATATAATCATATACATATATATTTAAATTTGCTGCCATAGCTGTTCTACTTACCCCCTTCGCTGTGCTTAGGTTCTGATACCTATGGAAGCGCATTTTGTGAGCGCAATGCTTCCCAACAATGCAAACACAAAGTCATCTTCACACTGCTGACAGCTTGTAATATCAGCTGGCCCCAAAAAAGAAAATTCTGTTACATAGGTTTTCTTCAAAACACTATAAAATGCCTAAACTACCTCTTGGTTTGCAGCATTTTGAAGAAAACCTTGGTTACACAATTGTTTTTGGGTTTTGTGTGTATGGAATAATAATTTTTAACAATAGAAACAGATTTTGCTGGCAGATAAGAACCATAAGCCAAACAAGTCTGCCCATATTTCCTATAAAGTGTAATTTTCATTAGTTCATAGGATAGCAAATAGGTGTATGCTCTCAGGTATTCTTGACATCCCACACAGTGCTTGTCTTTACCACATAAAATGGACGTTTATTCCATGAAACAACCACAATTTCCACAAAGAATAACTTCAGCAAATTACTCCTGAACCTACTAGCTGTTAGATCATAACTCCTTGTTGTTGCTCATTTTTTGAAAAATACTTTCAGCCCCATCTTTGCTAAGCCCCTATATATATATATATATATATATATATATATATATATATATATACATATACATACAGTATATATATTAAAGTATTCTGTTCTTTTACTACGTTTCTAACCCCTGTAAGGGAGGTAAATATTTAAAAAGTCAAAGTTGTGCTCCTGTGCTACTTCAAATAAGCATATAGCTGTTGAACCAATCAGGAGTAGGCATACATGCATATTCTTCAGTCACTAGCAGTATCCTCATCTGGAGCAGAATGCAGGTGTTCTAGGAGTGCAATTGTAACACATGCTTAACCCGTCTGAAGTAGTTAAACATAAATGAAAAGGGAATTTGTTTAAAAATAAAATGCTGTGACAAAATAGAGAATTTTATCTTTACACATAAATATCCTTTAAAAGGCTTTCTTGAACAAGCACTAAAAAAATAAAAATGAACTATTGAAATGTCATATTTTCATTTCTCTCATCAGGAGAATGGTGCTTTTGTTGTTCATTGTAGAGGCCCGTGGTCAGGTTGTTAAATGCTGATATCTTTTTCACACTGTGCAGCATGCAGTGTCCCAGGAGAGAGGGTGGTGCAGAGTTTAAACTTTGAAATTCCATCATGCATGTGCTAAAACCAGGATTTCTCTGCTTTTTCATTTTTGATTCAGAGTAAAAAAAATGCAATTCAATTATTTGAGACCAAACAGGGTTCATTATATTAAGGTGACCAGGGGCGCGATCCGATATCGATCGCAGTTTGCGGCGCAAGCGAGGGAACCGGCGTCGCCCGCAGTTTCAGCTCGCAACTCGAGCCATCCCATATAGGTCGCCGTCAGATGCTAACGTGCCGTAAGTCTCACAAACCAGCGATGTCCAGAAATCTGCGTAAGTACAAATTTCTGGCGTCGCCAGTGACTTGCGCCACGTTAGAATCTGCCGGCGCCTATAAAACCTGACTAAAGTTTAAAACACCCGCACTGTCTAACACGCCTCCCTAACATAGCCCGCACTGTCTAACACGCCTCCCTAACATAGCCCGCACTGTCTAACCCTCTATCCGCTATCCCCCCTCACTATCCTAACAATAAAAAAGCTATTAACCCCTAAACCGCCGCTCCCGTACCCCGCCGCAACCTAATAAAGTTATTAACCCCTAAACCGTCGCTCCCGTACCCCGCCGCCATCTATATTATATCTATAACCCCCTAAATATATTAAAATTATTAACCCCTAATGTAAGCCCCTTACACCGCCGCCATCTCTATTAAAATGATTAACCCCTAATTTAATCTACCTACCCCGCCGCCAGCTATATTATCTATATTAACCCTAAGTATATTATAGTTAATATAGTTATTACATTATATATATTAACTATATTAACCCTAATTATATTAGGGTTAATATAGTTACTATAGTATTTATATTAACTATATCTAACACTAACACCCCTAACTATATTTATATTAAATTAATCTAATTAATTTATAAACTAAAATATTCCTATTTAAATCTAAATACTTACCTATAAAATAATCCCTAAGATAATCCCTAAGATAGCTACAATATAATTAATAATTACATTGTAGCTATGTTAGGGTTAATATTTATTTTACAGGTAAATTGTTAATTATTTTAACTAGGTATAATAGATATTAAATAGTTATTAACTATTTAATATCTACCTAGTTAAAATAATTACCCAATTACCTGTAAAATAAATCCTAACCTAAGTTATAAATACACCTACACTATCAATAAATTAAATAAAGTACAAACATCTATCTAAAAATACAATTAAATTAACTAAACTAAATTACAAAAAAAAACAAACACTAAATTACAAAAAATAAAAAAAAGATTACAAGATTTTTAAGCTAATTACACCTATTCTAAGCCCCCTAATAAAATAATAAACCCCCAAAATAAAAACAATTCCCTGCCCTATTCTAAATTAAACATATTTCAAAGCTCTTTACCTTACCAGCCCTTAAAAGGGCCTTTTGTGGGGCATGCCCCAAAGAATTCAGCTCTTTTGCATTCAACAAATACAATACCCCCCCCCCCCCCATTACAACCCACCACCCACATACCCCTATTCTAAACCCACCCAAACCCCCCTTAAAAAAGCCTAACACTACCCCCCTGAAGATCTCCCTACCTTGTCTTCACCACACCGGGCCGAACTCCTGATCCGATCCGGGCGATGTCGTCCTCCAAGCGGCAAAGAAGAATTCTTCCTCCGGCGATGTCATCCTCCAAGCGGCAAAGAAGAATTCTTCCTCCGGCGACGTCTTCCTCCAAGCGGCAGCAAAGTCTTCATTCTTCCGGCGGCATCTTCAATCTTCTTTCTTCGCTCCGCCGCCGCGGAGCATCCATCCCGGCCGACTGCTAAACTTGGAATGAGGTACCTTTAAATGACGTCATCCAAGATGGCGTCCGCCGAATTCCGATTGGCTGATAGGATTCTATCAGCCAATCGGAATTAAGTTAAAAAAATCTGATTGGCTGATTGAATCAGCCAATCAGATTCAAGTTCAATCCGATTGGCTGATCTAATCAGCCAATCAGATTGAGCTCGCATTCTATTGGCTGATCGGAACAGCCAATAGAATGCGAGCTCAATCTGATTGGCTGATTGGATCAACCAATCGGATTGAACTTGAATCTGATTGGCTGATTCAATCAGCCAATCAGATTTTTTTAACTTAATTCCGATTGGCTGATAGAATCCTATCAGCCAATCGGAATTCGGCGGACGCCATCTTGGATGACGTCATTTAAAGGTACCTCATTCCAAGTTTAGCAGTCGGCCGGGATGGATGCTCCGCGGCGGCGGAGCGAAGAAAGAAGATTGAAGATGCCGCCGGAAGAATGAAGACTTTGCTGCCGCTTGGAGGAAGACGTCGCCGGAGGAAGAATTCTTCTTTGCCGCTTGGAGGATGACATCGCCGGAGGAAGAATTCTTCTTTGCCGCTTGGAGGACGACATCGCCCGGATCGGATCAGGAGTTCGGCCCGGTGTGGTGAAGACAAGGTAGGGAGATCTTCAGGGGGGTAGTGTTAGGCTTTTTTAAGGGGGGTTTGGGTGGGTTTAGAATAGGGGTATGTGGGTGGTGGGTTGTAATGGGGGGGGGGGGGTATTGTATTTGTTGAATGCAAAAGAGCTGAATTCTTTGGGGCATGCCCCACAAAAGGCCCTTTTAAGGGCTGGTAAGGTAAAGAGCTTTGAAATATGTTTAATTTAGAATAGGGCAGGGAATTGTTTTTATTTTGGGGGTTTATTATTTTATTAGGGGGCTTAGAATAGGTGTAATTAGCTTAAAAATCTTTTTTTTATTTTTTGTAATTTAGTGTTTGTTTTTTTTTGTAATTTAGTTTAGTTAATTTAATTGTATTTTTAGATACTTTATTTAATTTATTGATAGTGTAGGTGTATTTATAACTTAGGTTAGGATTTATTTTACAGGTAATTGGGTAATTATTTTAACTAGGTAGATATTAAATAGTTAATAACTATTTAATATCTATTATACCTAGTTAAAATAATTAACAATTTACCTGTAAAATAAATATTAACCCTAACATAGCTACAATGTAATTATTAATTATATTGTAGCTATCTTAGGGATTATTTTATAGGTAAGTATTTAGATTTAAATAGGAATATTTTAGTTTATAAATTAATTAGATTAATTTAATATAAATATAGTTAGGGGTGTTAGTGTTAGATAGAGTTAATATAGTTAATATAAATACTATAGTAACTATATTAACCCTAATATAATTAGGGTTAATATAGTTAATATATATAATGTAATAACTATATTAACTATAATATACTTAGGGTTAATATAGATAATATAGCTGGCGGCGGGGTAGGTAGATTAAATTAGGGGTTAATCATTTTAATAGAGATGGCGGCGGTGTAAGGGGCTTACATTAGGGGTTAATAATATTAATATAGCTGGCGGCGGTATAGGGGGATTAGATTAGGGGTTAATAATTTTTATATAGGTGGCGGCGGTGTAAGGGGTCAGATTAGGGGATAGATAAGGTAGATGGCGGCGGTTTTAGAGGCTCACAGTAGGGGGTTAGTTTATGTAGATGGCGGCGGGGTCCGGGAGCGGCGGTTTAGGGGGTAATAACTTTATTAGGGATTTGGGGGGGGGGATCGCGGTTGACAGGGAGATAGACATTGCGCATGCGTTAGGTGTTAGGTTTATTTTAGAAGATCGCGGTTGACAGGGAGATAGACATTGCGCATGCGTTAGGTGTTAGGTTTATTTTAGCAGTTAGTTTAGGGAGTTACGGGGCTCCAATAGTCAGCGTAAGGCTTCTTACGGCTGCTTTTTGTGGCGAGGTGAAAATGGAGTAAGTTTTCTCCATTTTCGCCACGTAAGTCCTTACGCTGCATATTGGATACCAAACTGCGCGGGTTTGGTATACCTGCCTATGGCCCAAAAAACTGCCGGCGACGGCAGAAATATACGCGCGTAACTTCTAGCTTACGCCGTATATAGGATACCAAATCCGCGCAATTATTGGCGTCGCCGGCTTTTGCGGGCGACGCTTTATATCGGATCGACCCCCAGATATTTAAAATGAAATCCGGGGACATTTTTTTTTATACCCCTTACCATCAATTATATTTTTCCCCTACAATCATCACTTGCAAAACTAACCGGCCAGGTCAAATCCCGCTTATGTGTTTAATCCCTGCTTTGTTCGCCTCAAAAAAAAAAAAGGCCTAGTAAAATTTAGAAATCCAGGTGGTTTCCCACATTGCTTCCCTATCTTCTACCACTAGTCCAATCCATTAATCGAGGTTGAGGATTCCAGGCCTGTATAGGTCCAGCTCAAACACCTACATACAAATAAAGTTATTTCTTGATAACCTTATTTTTTGATAGAGAACTAGAATTCCTTTTTTAACATGCACATGTTACTCAAAGCCAAAGATACACATCTCTAATATACGCTTTAGGAATAATACCTCATGATAGGTCACTACTAAAATCAATCACCAAAAGATACCCCTACTTTTTAGTTGTTGACCAATCAAAATCTTAGAAAGATTACATACTTCTAAACATTCCAATTTAACATACTAGACCTACCTAACAAGGGCTCAGCCTCTCGATTCCTTTGAGCCTGCACATATATAACATGCTTCCGCTATTAACTAAACACTAACAACCAATGAGAGCTTACCTTGCACCTTTGAGCCCTTGAAAGCGGGGCTGGCAATCCCATGCAGCACCTCCCAATCTATACAGAGAGGGGTCCGAAGCGTTTAGCTTCAATTGCGCTGTGAGCACCAGAGGGGAAGTATTCAGGGGAAACACAACTAATCAGTGTCTAAACATGCACAGGGCTTTGACTGTCTTCCCGGGGACAATCCAGGGACTTTCCCTTAAAATCGGGGACATCTGGTCACCCTAATTATATGATTCACAAAAAGTTTTTGTTAGATTTCATTTTTTCTTTTGTTAAATTATCTTTAATCAGTACATTTTTTTTTTTTTAGAAACTCTTTATGTACTTTGAAAACTTAGGGCCAGATTATGAGTGGAGCGCAAAATTGCGCTTATGCAAGTGCAATATTAGTGCTTTGAAAACTTAGGGCTAGATTACTAATGGAGCACAAAATTGATCTTACGCAATCGCGATATTTGCGCTCCACTCACGTTCGCATTGCAGGGAGGCTTTGTCTACAAAGGGAGCCTCGTTCTCCTGCCGTGAGACACGGCAGAATACCTAGCGCAGCAAAGGGGGTAAGTTGCACAGCAATTGGCAGCAAATTTTAAATGTTTATGAATATATACATATATATTTATGTGTTAATATGTGTATATATATGTGTATAAGCATATACATACATATTTTGAGTGATTACACAGTCCCCATAGACCGCAATGTAAAGGCACTCTTTAGTGCGTATTCTTTTTCAACAAGGGATGCTAAGAGAAATAAGCACATTTGAAAACAGAAGTGAATTTAAAAGTGTCTTAAAATGACATGCTCTATATGAATCAGGCAAGTTTAATTTTGACTTTCCTATCCCTTTAAGTTTCGGGACAATTGGGGGACATTTTTAAAATTAACCCCTCCTACGCTAACCTCTTTATGGGGTGGTGGGAGCTGTCCCATGTCTTTGGAGATAGAAATCCATATATAGGGGCCGATTTATCACGGCCCGAATGGCTCGCCAGAAACAGGAGTTAAGACCGCTGCTCCTTAACTCGTCTGCTGCCTCTGAGGCTGCAGACATCAATCCGCCCGATCTCATACGATTGGGTTGATTGACACCCCCTGCTAGCGGCAGATTGGCCGCAAATCTGCAGGGGGCGGCATTGCACAAGCAGTTCACCAGAACTGTTTGTGCAATGTTAAATGCCGACAGCGTATGCTTTCGGCATTCAGCGATATCGTCCGACAAATGATAAATCAGCCCCAAGTCCAGTCTTTTATTGAATATCTCAATCAAAACGAATGTAACCTTAAATTTACATGCACTTGGGATAAGTCAGTTATACCCTACTTAGATCTCCAAATGAGAGGTGACCTCTAGCCTATATAGGAAACCAATATCATCAAATACATTATTACATACAAGGAGTTTGCACCCAAAACACTGTCAATTTGGTATTGCTAAGGGACAATTTGTCCGAATTAAAGCAATTGTTCTCATCCCTCCGACTTTGTTAAAGAAAGTGAAGATTTGAACCTACGCCTGTCTCAAAGAGGTTATCCCCACCATATACTAGAAAAATAATTTAATGCAGTAAAAAACATAAACAGACAGAACCTTTTAAATTCACACAGACAAAAAGAAAGTATGAGGAATAAATATCTACTGTTTGTAACCACTTTCTCTTCCCAGTATAATAAGATTTGTAAAATTATTAAAAAAACATCTGTCCCTATTCTTTTGGGGGTTGAAGTTATTGCACCAATAATTAGGGAAGGGTGTCACTTTGTGAGTAGAATGAACAAAACACTAGGGAACATTTTGGCACCTAGCATGACCTGGCAAAAAAGTGATCTGGAACACCAGACATCATGGTTAACTTGTAAAGGGCACTAAAAATGTGGTGGTAAAACATGTAAAGCATGCAGTCATACCTCGGTATGTAAAACTTTTCAGTCCACTGCCACTCAAAAAGTATATACCTTAGATACTTGTACTAATTGCAGAACAAAGTTTGCTATTTATCTTGGTTGGTGTGAGGTCTGCAAGCTACAGTATGTAGGCCGTACCATCAGGGAGACACGAGAATGCATACGTAAACATCTAAACGATATAGATAACTCTACACATTGTTCTGCCTTAGCATCACATTTATTAATGAGCATCAGAGCTTAACCAATCATTTAAAATGGTGTATAACAGAAATGGTTGAGACCCCCTAGTGGTGGAGATATCCATGCCCTTATAGCAAAAAGGGAAGCCTTTTGAAGTTTTAATCTAAGAATTAGAGTTCCACTAGGTTTTAATATTAAAGGGACAGTCTAGTCAAAATTAAACTTTCATTATTCAGATAGGACATGTAATTTTAATCAACTTTCCAATTTACTTTTATCATCAAATTTGCTTTTTTTCTCTTGGTATTCTTAGTTTAAACTAAACCTAGGTAGGCTCATATGCTAATTTCTAAGCCCTTGAGGGCTGCCTCTTATCACATGCTTTTTAAATTGTTTTTCACAGCAAAAGACTTGATAGTTCATGTGGGCCATATAGATAACACTGTGTTCCGGCACAGGGGGTTATTTAAGATTTAGCACAACACAATGCTAAATTTAAGACAATAGATAATAAACAGACACAGTCATGTGTTCAGGGGGCTGGAAGAAGGTTCCTAGATACAAGGTAATCACAGAGGTAAAAAGTATATTAATATAACTGTGTTGGTTATGCAAAACTGGGGAATGGGTAATAAAGGGATTATCTATCTTTTAAAACATTAACAATTCTATTGTAGAAAGTCCCTTTAAGGCAGACATAATTAACTTTTGGCAATAATGGGAATGGCTATCTAATACTACCGCATGTATATTAGGGCTATATGTGTCCTGTTTCCTTATATTCAGTAAATAAGATCGAAATAAGGGTCTCATATACAAATTGATTTACTTGGTGATGTGTCAATCCTATATTTTAACCCTCCGTGTTACACTGTGTACTTGTTTGCTTAATGCTGGGCATAAAATAGATACTGGCTAGGATGTAGCTATTAAAATTGTGGATTGTAACATAACTATGTACTAAATAAGTTTTCTAGGTAACATAATTATGAGCTTTATTTATGCATCTTGCTTACTATATGAATGCATTACCATGTGTGTATATATTCCATAAAGAGGCTTGTTATGTCACTGAGCCTATCCGGTTGCAGCAATGAGTTTAAATGTTTGCTTGTTGGAAAAGAGTAACACAAGTCTATGAATAAGGTGAGTGACAGCCGAAACGCGTAAGACTCTGTTACCATTCACACTTGTTTTTATCTTTCTCCTGATTCTGCAATAAATTGTTGGACTTTTATATCTTTGTGTCCACCTGTCGTGTTGTTCCTGCATCTCACCTTTGACTTATAATTGTTCCTCTGTAATTGATGTATTATTAATATGTATTTAGGTTTATGAATAAGCTTACAGCAATCAAAATGCACGAGATCAGGTCAGTTGCCGCTATTTTGTATGTATGTGTATGTCATTTTCCATGTCGTTTTTTAATCTTTTTCCATAAATGCATCGATTTTACCAGATTGAGTTCTGACGACCAGTAACTATCATTTTTAAAGTTTCTGGGGAAAAAAACCCTCAGGAAATGTTGACAAAAAGCTGATACTTTAAAACTTGCATAAAATGTGCATTTATGTGATTATAGTGTATAACAAACCCATGCACTAAATATTTACTAGATATTTACCTTGCTTCCCAGAGTTGGTATGAGAGAAAAGTGTCTCTTGCGTTTAAGGAAGGCATTCTGAACCTGACATCGGTCATAGCTGCCAAGCTCCACAGTCTCGATACATTTCTGTTCATCCTGTACAGTGAAACAACAAACTTTTAATGACAAGATCTCTCTTTGGATAATTTGCTGCTAGCAAAATAATGTTACAACTGCTATCCTCATTTACATGAGTAAATTACTCTGGTATGTTTTTTTCCCAAACCTAAAATAATAATGTGATAACCACTGAAATTACAAATAAATTGATTAATTTATTTTGCTATCTATATGGTTTGTTGATGATTATAAAAATGATTTAAGCCTTGATCACCGTTACCATAGTTGACGTTTAAAGGACCACTAAATACAGAAGAATTGAATAATTGACAACTACACAATACATAAACAATGCAATAACGCTTACTTTGAAATGGGCAGTATAATATTTTCTTGCAAAATGTCAAAGTTAATCTAATTTTGCCTCCGCCTGTATCATGTGACATCCATTATCCAATCACAAACTGCATATACGTATATACTGTATACTTTCGCACATGTTCATTAAGAGCTGGAGCCTCAGAAATGTTGCATATAAAAATAATGTGCAGGTTTTGATAATGGTATATTGAAAGTTTTTGTTTTTTTTAATTGCCGACTTTCTCTAAATTAATTTTGACTTAGTGTCCCTTTAAGTGATCATTTTATGTCAAACAATATTTTTTAAATGCTTCTGTCTGGTACTTTAGTTCCCACTGAGGCCCAATGATCTAACACTCTGACGAGATAATCTAAGAAGTCTTGTCAGTACTGCCAGGTCCCACAAAGAAGTTTAGAATTGTTTTAGCTTGAGAGCTATATAAATAGCTACACTGGGTTCTGGATGTGAAGGATAGACACCTATATTACAATATGTCAGAAAGTTTTTGATCCTTAAGCCTTTAGTCTTCCCACAAGTCCTAAAGAAATGAATGTAAATCCGTTCAGTTTTTTCTTTATTACGAAAGGTGTGGATATTTGTTAATTTTCACTAGGGATAAACTAGGATTTTTAGAAAACATTGCAAAAAAAACAAAAAAACAAACAGAAAAAACAACACGTAAATTAGAATTGGGAAGGAGATATAGCTCATGGATATTAGTTTCCAGGTCTTGAGACATACAGCTTTAAATACTTTAAATCTTTAAACTATGAATATTTTGATGTTCCATATAAATCATCAGGAAAGAAAACAGCAAAAATGGTTTTTTTTGGAGTATGTGCACATGTAGTTTTTAAAACCAAAAAATTAAATCAAATTTGTTGTCATTTTCAAATGATTTAATTTTATATTAGCTTAGGAAATGATACCCAGATTTTAAATTCAATTATAGTATAGCTGAAATGTATATCAATGGGTATTGGCCAGTCAGACAGACAAGTCACAAAAGTAAAAAAATAAATAAATAGCCTAGCTATATGGTCCCTCAGACTGGATTTATTTTCACTATATGGAGCCTAAGACATTTTAGCACTAATATAAAACTTTGAATAATGTTGCACAACTCTTAATGCTGTTTAAAATTCTGTTTTGAGACGTGTTTGGTCTATCAGACACTCACTATACAGTTAATTGTGATCTTATAACTTCTGTGGATTTATTTGGATTTCTTTTGTATTCTCTTGTGAGTTAATTTGGATTTCTTTTTTATTAGCATTGCATTTTAAGACTTACAATTGTTCTTATTAGTGGTCATTTGTTTCAGTGGTTAGCCCAGTATTGCTTCTAGCTTTCGGTGTGAGTTTCATATCTAAGTGTTTTGGAACAATGTCTACTCTAGCTCCAGATTCAATATTATTCTTATTGTTTCTGTTTTTCGTATGCATTGCAGAGTATTGGGGTGGGTTTTGTGGTAGATCACATGGTTTTTACAGAGTTAAACAGTTACGTAACTGACGCCCACTTTACTGGTACCCAGCATGTATCATTCTATTCTGACATCTTGGTGTGGGTTTTGGGGTAGATCACATGGTTTTTACAGAGTTAAACAGTTACGTAACTAACACCCACTTTACTGGTACCCAGCATGTGTCATTCTGACATCTCCATGTGTCACCTTCACATGTTTCTCTTTTATGATAATTCAGAATGCAGCTTACTATAGGTAGAGTGAGAAGTTTTAACTCTGTTCAGTGAAGTATATAAACATTACATAATAAACCAGTAACTTCTAACAAACCTGTGCCTGCATTCCTAATCACTCTGATCTTTACTTCTCTAAATGCAACTATTAAAGGGACAAGAAAGAGTTTTTAATCATGTAAATCTGCTGCAAAAGTTATGCACAAAATGTTCTACAAGTGTTAGAAACAGTTTTAAGTAAAATCTGCAGGGACACATGAAAAGTCACTTGAGTGTATATATAGTATTTCCTTTTCTATAGCCAGTTAGGACCATATAAAAATGCAGTGTTCAATGATATCCTATATAATGTAATAGGAATTTAAACTAAAACAATTATATTTTGCCAAATTTATGAAAGCACTCTTGTTTTAACATGTGTATCATTTTATCAGTACTATGATGGTTTAATGTCACTTTAAAGTACTATTAAATACAGTAGAATGGCATAACCAGCAGTGCATAATAAAAAGACAATGCAATATCACTGCATGTTAAATGATTTTTAAAATTCTTTTCTGAGAAATTTCATAATTGAGTTCAATTTGCCAGGCCCCTGAATCATGTGACAGTCATCAGCCAATCAAAGACTCATATGTATACACTGTGATCGCTAGCACATTCTCAGTGTGCATATAAACAGACTGAAAGTGTGCACAATTTGATAATGTAAATTGGAAAGTCTCTTAAAACTACTTGCTCTATCTGTATTATGAAAGTCTGACTTTAGTGTCCATTTCAATATATTAAATGTATGAACTATCTTAAATACTATTTACCTGCGCAGAGCAGATTATCTTAAACAAATATCATTAAAGTATATTTTTCTAAAATAGGGTATTTAAAACTTTATAATAATTGTATGCTTTTGAAACAAACATGTTACTATGTTGGGGGGAGGCATATTTGTTTGTGGGGCATATCCTTCACCTTTAGAGCTGTGGGAGACGTCCTTATCAATAATAATAATAAAAACTTATATAGTGCTTTATCCCTTGGTTGGACATTTTCATAAGAGGGTCTGAAATTACAATTATTCCTGAACGGCTTGAGTAAACAGGTAGGTCTTGAGTCTTTGTTTACAAATGTCCAGATAAGTAGCTTCTTTCACTGTGCTGGGGAGAGTGTTCCATAGATATGTGGTGGCGTGGCTAAAAGCTTGCAAACCACATTTTTGGGGAATTACTGCAACATTTAGCTTCTGGGCATGTGCTGACTGAAAAGTGCTCACCACCTTCCGAAAGAAATATGTAGAAATGAATCCTAGATGACATCTCTCAAGTGATATGCAGCAGATACACCAACTCGATGGCTCAGTCTCTGAAATAAACGGCCATCTTGGTCACCGCTGGAAGCACCCTTCCTTGTATGGGCTATTTTATTGGCAACCAGTGAAAGGAGTGAAGGATTGGTGTCACATACAAACATTTTAACTGTCCAGTTAGCAACCTTGCAGCAGCATTTTATACCAACTGAAAGCAATGGAGTTGTTTTTCTAGGAGACTATAATAATGTGCATTGCAGTAGTTTAATAAATGCAATGTCATCAAAGCATGGATGATGGTGGGAAGATCTTTTGTAAGAATCAGGTGCTTGATTCTGGCTATATTCTTTAAATGAAAGAATGAGGCTTGTACTCTTTTCGAATAAATGGTATTTCAGGGAAACTTTACTGTTAAGCATAACATCAAGATTTCTTGCTAGATTTTAAGTTTTTAGTTTTGATCCTCCACATTCTAACCAATTTGTTGATCTTGTTGCAGCTTAGTTATCATACTATTTCTACCCATCACAAGTACTTCTGTTTTGCCTAAGTTTAGTTTCAACCAATAAATAATCTGTTTCAAGGGACCAGGCATGCACAAATGGGAACTTTCTTTTAACTTCTATATAAATAAAATTAACCTTTTGAAAAAATACATATGAAGATGTTTAATTATTCCTTTCTTTCATGTAAGTGTCAAGAGTCCACAAACTAGTGACGTATGGGATATACATTCCTACCAGGAGGGGGCAAAGTTTCCCACACCTCAAAAAGCCTATAAATACACCTCACTCATACCTTAGTTTTTACAAACTTTGCCTTCGTTGGAGGATGGTGAAGCAAGTCGTGCTTGATTTCTTCTGTTAAAGGCGCTCCTAAGCATTTTGAAGCCCAATTCCTCTCAAAGTACAGTGTTTGTTTGAGGGATGTGAAGGGAGTATTGTCTGGTTATGCCATGTTTTCACCTATGGGAAATCTATTCTAAGGCTCTCTGTAAATTCGGTCGTGGGGATTCATCTGCCACCTCCCTTTACAGATCGACATTATACTCCTCTACCATTACCTCTGCTGATATGTTTGGCTGGTTTGGCTGTCTGCTATATGTGGATGGGTGTCTTCAGGTAAGTATATATCTTTTTTTAAGACACTCTCAGCTATGTTTGGCACTTTATATTGTAAAGTTTTAATATATATTGCATATATTTGCCATGAGTCAGGTCTATGTTTATTTCCCTTTGCTGTCTAACAGTTTCAGTATGGATATTATGTTTTTGGGAGAAATTTAGTAATTTTTTTTTTTACCTGGGGTTCCAGCTAGTTACTTCGGACTTGTTTTTTCAAATTTTTGCAGGCAAATTAGGCCCGCAATGATGCAAAATGCTTTTATTTATTGCGTCATTCTTGGTGCAAATATTTTTTGCGCGGAGGTTGGGTTTGTTGTGACGCGAGTCGCGTCATTTCTTGCGTCTTTGTTGATGCACATTTTTTGGGCGCGAAGGCGCGCCTGTTATGACACAAGTCGTGTCATTTCTTGTTAACTTTGGCACCAAATGTTTTTTCTCTGCATTTGCATTTTTTATATTTTGTCTCTCCCTCTTTTGCTCTCTGCTCTTATTTTTCTCTTACAGAGGGCTATGATGTTTGCTTTTGATTTTATTTTCATTTAAGTATTTTAGCATAAGCATTTTTTCCCATTCCTGAAACTGCTATTTTGAGGAAATTGGATATTTTGTTTAAATGTTATTTTTTCTTTTTTGTTACATTTTGCAAGATGTCTCAAACTGATCCTGCCTCTGATGTTACTGTAGGAACTAAACTGCCTGTACACAATTTCTACCAAAGCTAAGTGTGTATATTGTTAAATTAGTTGATTTTATTTCTTCAGCTCAAATATGTGGCACTTGTTATGTTATATTATTTCATACTGATAATGTTTCTATAGTACAAATACATCTTTTGTTAAACCTTCACAGTCTAATGTACATGATATTCCTGTAAAGGATTATATTGCTACAGACATAGAGAAGGCTATGAATGCAATTACGCCTTCAAATTAACGTAAAAGATTTCTCCTAACTTTTCATAAATCTAATGAAATTTGTATTGATTGACAGCATACTGAAGTATTTCTGCTGATGAGGTTTTCTCTGACTCAGAGGATCCTACTTCAGAGACTGATATTGATTAATCAACCTTTCTATTGAATTTATTCTTTTTTTTTTATTAAGGAAATATTGTTTACTTTGGGTATTGAGGAATCTAGTCCTCTTGATAACAAGAATAGAAAATGTTTGAATTTTGGCATATGTCAATCATCAAGGTGGGACTCGCAGTCGGACGGAGAGTTGGCCTTTAATCTCTGATATGGTGTCTAAATTTAGATTGCTATCTTATTATTTTAGGATAGTAATTTTTTAGGGTTTCTATTGGATTTTATTATCTCCTCTATTACTGGGGGAAAGGGAGTTTTTTTCCCCCAAGATAAGAAATCTAAGGGTAATTTTAAGCTCCCAATTGTTTTTTTTATTCCCCTAAGGCCTTTGGCTCAAATTTGAGATTTACTCAGAATTTGAATAAATCCAAGCATTTTAAATGAACTAATTTCAGCCCCTAAGACTGCATAAAGGTGCGGCCCTTAAACCAGTTCAACTGGTGGGGGGCAGATTGAATTTATTTCAACACATTTGGACAGTTTCTGTTCAAAATCAGTGGATTCAGAATATTGTTTTCTCAGGGTTATCGAATAGATTTTCAGAAATAAATCTCCCATGGGAAGATTCTTTCCAATGTTACAACAAACCCTGTGAAAGCTCAGGTTTTTCAGAAATGTGTTTCAGATTTAGAGTTTTCAGGGGTGATGGTTCCAGTTCCTCTGCAGGAACGAAGTTTGGGTTTCTATTAAAATCTATTCATTGTCCCAAAGAAAGAAGATTCGTTCAGACCATTTCTGGATCTGAAATTTTTAAATCATTTGTAAGAGTCCCAACTTTCAAGATGGTGACTATAGGGGCTATTTTGCCTTTCTATTAAGCAAGGTCACTTCATGTCCTCAATAGAATTACAGGACACTTATTTTCACATTCCAATTCATTCAGACCACTATTGTTTTCTGAGATTCTCTTTTCTGGATAAGCATTACTAATTTGTCACTCGTCCTTTTGGCCTAGCAACAGCTCAGAGATTCTTTTAAAAGATTCTTGGTGCCCTTCTATCTATAATCAGAGAGCAGGGTATTGCAGTGTTTCCTTATTTGGACGATATCTTGGTACTAGCTCTAATCTTTTCATTTAGCAGAATCTCACTTGAAACAACTAGTGTGGTTTCTTCAAGACATGGTTGGAGGATCAATTTACAATAGAGTTTCTTGATACCTTAGACAAGGGTCACCTTTTTAGGTTTCCAGATAAGAATTAGTGTCTATGATTCTTTCTCTGATAGACTAGAGACAAATTAAGTTAATTTTAGTCTAAAACTTCAGTCTCTATTATTTCCTTCAGTGGTTATGTGCAAGGAAGTTTTAGGTCTCATGACTGCAGCATCAGGTGTGATCCTCTTTGCTCGTTTTTGTTTGAGGCCTCTATAGCTTTGCATGTTGCACCAAAGGTGCAGGGATTATTTTCAGATATAACAACTGATATACTTAAATCCCAGCACTCTTTTCTCTCTGATTTGGTGGTTGGACTATCACCTTATTGTTCAGGAGGCCTTATTTGTTCGTCCTACCTCGACTGTATTCTCAACAGATGCAAGTTTTTCAGGTGGGGGAGCTGTCTGAGAGTCTCTGACAGCACTAGGGGTTTGGAAACCTCAATAGGCGAGGTTACCAATCAATATTTTAGAACTCCATGCTGTTTTCAGGGCTCTTCAGGCGTGGTCTCTATTGAAGAGAGAACTTTTACATTTGTTTTCAAACAGACAATATTACAACAGTGGCATATGTCAATCATCAAGGTGGGACTCGCAGTCGGACGGAGAGTTGGACGGAATCCAACTCTTGTCTAATTTCTGCGATTCATATCCAAGGTGTAGACAATTGGGAATGGAATTATCTCAGCCATCAGACTTTATATCCTGGGGAGTGGTCTCTCTATCCAGTTGTGTTTTTTTTTCATTTTGTACAGATGTGGGGTCTTCCAGAAATAGATTTGATGGTCTCTCATCTAAACAAGAAGCTTTCAAGATACCTTTCCAGGTCCAAGGATCCTTAGGATCAACTAAATACGTTATTATAAATTCCTCAGCATACATACGTATTGCTATTCAAACAAACATTTTATATTGATAAGTAGTAAATTAAACCAACTAAATCTGTTGTTTAACAAACAATACTTATATCACTTATTGCTCTAACAAGTAATAATTAAGAAAGTCTATATATAATAGACAATAGGAGATGGTAACTATAGAACTTAAGGATTACAGAAACACAATTTGACTTTCAACAAACGATCATTGAAAGCACTGCTATTTTTAAATAATCAAAAAACAAAATTGCACTTTAACACTGAATGAATGGTCATATACGTATATATACATACATAAGCATCTAAGATTTGAGATATATTTATAAGGTTATAATATTGATCTATTTTTTTGCTGCGATTTCAGATACATAATCTTAGTAGTAGATTACAATTAAATTTAAGTTGTGATCCAATATTTATACTCTCTGTAGAAGCCTGTAATCTAATAATTCAGACATCATGTCACCAAATTATTGCTTGTGTTTTTAAAAATAAGTTTCTTTTTCTGCATATTTTTAGTAGTGTTTTAATATTAAAAGTTAAGTTTTAAGGCAACAATTTGACTCTGATATTTCAGAGATCTGAGGATAATTTTGATAACTATCTAGTCTGATGAATCAGTAAAGTATAGTAACCGAACTCTATAAAGCTCTTGAGTGCTTGAGATGTACTCCTTTCAGTGGTTATTCTCGTAGCCACTAACAACCTGCCAAAGTCTGTAACTAGTACATAGCACCACTAACTCAGATTCTGAATAGATTGTGATCTAGTAATATTAATTGATCACTATATATTGAGTGACTTAGAGCTTTTTCAATCTATACCAGTAGTGCCATTGGTTTCTCTTTTTCTTTCCAATTTACATTTATATGTGTGAAACAGGTTTTCTTACCAATAGAGCACACAACCGAATTAAAAGACTGAAATTATTTTAATCAATATTATACGGAAGCAGATCTCACTGTACAATGTCATCCAGATGGGAAGCAGATAGACTATCGAGACAGCAGAAGAGAGAAGCTGATCTAAACGAGGTATTCAAAAATCCACAGACCTCAACAACAAATACACAAGATAAAATGAACCAAGCATTAAGAAATATCCATAAAGCTATGCACAAACAGGATAAACTCTGGTGGAACCATAATTTTTTTGAAAAGTACCATGAACACAAACTCATACCTAGAGGCTTATGAATACAGCTATTTCCTGCGTTTGAATTCCGAAATCCCAATTTGAGTACCGAATGGGAAGAAGCGCTTACTGAATGTTCGGTTAAACTAATGAAAATACTAATTAGACATGGAATTCAAGGGACGCCATCTTGGATGACGTCATTTAAAGGAACCTTCATTCTTCGTTAGGACATCGTTTGAAGAGGATGGCTCCGCGTCGGCTGGATAGAAGATGGCTCGGCTCCGGAAGGATGAAGATAGCAGATGCCACCTGGATGAAGATTTCTACCGTCTGGAAGACCTCTTCTGCCCCGATCGGATGAAGACTTCTGCCGTATGGAGGACCACTTGTGCCCAGCTGGGTGAAGACGGCTCAAGGTAGGGAGATCTTCAGGGGGTTAGAGTTAGGTTTTTTTAAGGGGGGATTGGGTGGGTTTTAGAGTAGGGGTGTGTGGGTGGTGGGTTTTAATGTTGGGGGGTATTGTATTTTTCTTTTACAGATAAAAGAGCTGATTACTTTGGGGCAATGCCCCGCAAAAGGCCCTTTTAAGAGCTATTTGTAATTTAGTATAGGGTAGGGAAATTTTATTATTTTGGGGGGCTTTTTTATTTTATTAGGGGGATTAGATTAGGTGTAATTAGTTTAAAATTCTTGTAATTCTTTTTTTATTTTCTGTAATTTAGTGTTTTTTTTTCTCGTAATTTAGTTTATTGTATTTAATTGTAATTAATTGTAGGTAGTTTAGGTAATTTATTTAATGATAGTGTAGTGTTAGGTGTAATTATAACTTAGGTTAGGATTTATTTTACAGGTAATTTTGTACTTATTTTAGATAGGTAGTTATTTAATAGTTAATAACTATTTAATAACTATTGTACCTAGTTAAAATAAATACAAAGTTGCCTGTAAAATAAATATAAATCCTAAGCTAGCTACAATGTAACTATTAGTTATATTGTAGCTAGCTTAGGGTTTATTTTATCAGTAAGTATTTAGTTTTATATAGGAATAATTTATTTAATTTTAGTAAATTTATTTAGATGTATTTAAATTATATTTAAGTTAGGGGGGGTTAGGGTTAGGTTTAGACTTAGGTTTAGGGGTTAATACCTTTAATATAGTAGCTGCGACATTGGGGGTGGCAGATTAGGGGTTAATAAATGTAATTAGGTGTCTGCGATATTAGGGACGGCAGATTAGTGGTTAATAAAATGTAACTAGTGTTTGCGAGGCAGGAGTGCGGCAGTTTAGGGGTTAATACATTTATTAAAGTGGCGGCAATGTCCGGTCGGCAGATTAGGGGTTAATAATTGTAGGCAGATGGCGGCGATGTTGGGGGCGGCAGATTAGGGGTTAATAAATATAATGTAGGTGTCGGCGATGTTAGGGGAAGCAGATTAGGGGTTAATAGGTATAATGTAGGTGGCAGCGATGTCCGGTCGGCAGATTAGGGGTTAAAAAAAATTATTATAGTGTTTGTGATGTGGGGGGGCTCTGTTTAGGGGTTAATAGGTAGTTTATGGGTGTTAGTGTACTTTGTAGCACTTTAGTTAAGAGCTTTATGTTCCGACGTTAGCCCATAAAACTCTTAACTACTGACTTTTATATGCGGTAGGAGTCTGGACAGGAGAGGGTCTACCGCTCACTTCTTCCAAGACTCGTAATACCAGCGTTAGGCAAATCCCATAGAAAAGATAGGATACGCAATTGACGTAAGGGGATTTACGGTAGCCTCGAGTCGCGGAAGAAAAGTGAGCGGTACACCTGTACCTGTCAGACTCGTAATACCAGCAGGCGTTAAAAAGCAGCGTTGGGACCTCTCAACGCTGCTTTTTAAGGCTAACGCCAAACTCGTGATCTAGCAGATTGTTTGTTATAATTGCGGCAAAAAGGGACACAATACAAATAAAGGTCAATCACTGTGGTGTAGCTATTGCAACAGCTCAACACACAAAGATGCAAATTGCAGGAGCAAAAAGAGAGACAATGTCAGACAAGCAACAGATGACGCAGACGACAGACACTCATTTGCTTTCAAAATTAAAGATAACCAGCTAGATGGGATAATACCAAAATGACTAATGGTTGATACAGGAGCAACATCCCTTATAATTACTGATATTGAAAAGTTTAAGAACTTTGACAAAATGTTTAAATCGGAGAAACATACAATGGAGCTCGCAGATGGGAAAAAGACAACAGGCGTGGCACTGAGAAGAGGCGATGTGGAGGTTTGTCTACTTGACAGTGAGGGGAACCGAATGATGATGACACTGAAGAATGCGCTGTACATACCTACATACCCTCAAGACATCTTCTCTGTAGAGACAGCAACAAACAGTGGAGCATCAGTTAACTTCCAGCAAGGCAGGAATACACTCTATACTTTACTATCTGAATACTTTTGTTGAAAATGATGACAGTTGTCATGGATGTTATGATATTCAAATGTGGCATGGAATTTTAGGTCACTGTAATTATGATGATATTGCAAAACTACAAAAAGTGGTAGAAGGAATGACAATTAAAGGTAAGATAGATAAGTCTAATCTAAACTGTGAAGTTTGCACTCAGGGAAAATTTGTTCAGAGTAGGAACAGAGAACCTGATACCCGCTACATTAGAACTAGTACATACTGATTTAGCAGGTCCTATAGAACAACAAGCTAGAGAAGGTTTCAGATACACAATATATTTCCCTGATGATTATTCTGGTGCAGTATTTGTATATTTTCTGAAAAACAAGAATGATTCAGTGTTAGCCACTGAAAGGTTTATTGCTGAAACATCCCCATATGGAGTCTTAAAATGTATAAGATCTGACAATGGTACTGAGTTTGTAGCAAATAGTTTTAAGTCACTGCTAAGTAAGTGAGGCATAAGACATGAGACCTCAGCACCTTACTCACCCCATCAGAATGGGACTGCTGAGAGAAATTGGAGAACACTATTTGAAATGGCAAGATGTCTGTTAGTTGAGAGTAAATTACCAAAAGAGTTATGGACATATGCAGTAATGACTGCCGCTCATATTCAAAACAGGTGCTTTAATAACCGGTTAGCACAAACCCCTTATTACTTTTTGACAGGCAAAAAACCTAACCTTTCTAAGATGAATATTTGGGTCAGAATGTTTTGCATACAAATATGACAGAAAGTAACTAGATTCAAAATGTGAGAGAGGGATTTTTATTGGATATGACAAGAACAGCCCCTCTTATCTAGTGTTTTATCCAGACACTGGAAAGGTCCTTAAACACAGGCCTGTGAGGTTTATCACAAAGAAAGTTGTTGAAAGACAGACTCAAACTGATCTGTTACATGATGATGAGGATTGCCATAGGGAGGGCTATGCACCCACTATACTAAAGACTAATCAGACTGAAATTGAGTGTCTAGAGATAGTCCAAATTTCTGAAATAGAAACTTTGAAGAGTGAGAACAATGTACAGGCAGGGAGTGACCATAATACACGTTACCCAAAAAGAGACAGAAAAACTCCTCAATACTTGGAAGACTATGTTTCAGATTTTGAATGTGATGATCCGATAATAACAAACATTGATTATTGTTACAGAGTGTTTGATGTACCACAAACCTTTAAAGATGCTATGAGCCCACCTCAGTCACAGAATTGGTTTAATGCTATGACAGAGGAAATGGATTCACTAAGAGAGAATGACACATTCACTTTGACCATTTTAGTGGGGGGTTGATGGGTATATTCATTAAAAAACAATGTTGATGGATCAGAAACATACAAAGCCAGATATCTTTCTAATGGTTATAGTCAAGTAAAGGGAATTGATTACAAGGACGTTTTTTTCTCCAACTGCAAATATTACATCAGTACATATTTTTATGCAACTGGCAGCACAGTATGATTTACTTCTTCACCAGATGGCATACAACTAGTGACACCAAACTGGAGGGGCGGTGACTATGAGAGACGCTTACTGACTGTAGAATCCAAATGGATCTTTAATACTGATTGTCTTTACCCCAGAGGTTTGAACAATAGAGAGGATCTCTCGCATTTATTAAGTACCAAGAACCACTAATACTTAGACATTAGGTGACCCTTAGCTAGTCTGCATGTATTTTCATACTAGCTTATTTTAGCCAAGCGTTACTATACCTACCATATACCTGTCTAATTGGGGTTTGTTTCTAATACCGTTTTAATTTAGTCATCTTATGAATTGGTACTGATAGGCCCCTCGAGTATAGCACATGTATCCAATTTTAAAGTCCAATTTTATTTCTTTTAAGATGTGTCAATTTTATTTCTTTTAGGTATGTCAACTCTGTTATTATTACTTTTTATCCCAGACATTTCAATATATTGGTATTTTTATGACATCTCAAAATGAGTTGTAAAATGTGTTTTAAGATCTCTTTTTTGCATTTATTGTGATTTTATGTAATCTTGTCATGAATCCTAATATCACACTAAAGGATTATTAATATACATATATATATATATATATATATATATATATATTTTATTTTTTTGGTCTTATTGGTGTATTTTATCAGTTTTAACTATTATTGCCCATCCCATTATCAATATGTTCCAATACAATTTTATGACCAAAGTATACATTTTATTTCTTTTAAAGTATGTCAATTTTGTTATTATTTTATATTTGTATTTTTATTTTTATTTTTATGACATCTCCAAATGAGTTGTAAAATGTGTTTTAAGATCTTTTTGTATTTATTGTGATTTTATGTAATCTTGTAATGAATCCTAAAATCCCACTAAAGGATTATTAATATATATATATTTTTTTATTTTTGGGTCTTATTGAACTATTATTGCTTATCCCATTATCAATATGTTCCAATACAGATTTTATGACCAAAGTATAATCACTGTATAAACCTTATATAAATCTTATACAATTTAGTTATACTCATTTGAATAGATACATTGGCTTATGTATCACCTCTGGATATTTTGTACCATACAATTGCCCTATTGAATTACATATATCGCTATTTACTATAACCGCAATGAAAATACCGAAACCAGAAGTAAACAAACATGACGTCACTTCCGGTCCGACGCTCACGTGTGTAGAAACGGAGCGATCGTTGATACACATTACTAACAGATTGCCCATCAGTGTGATAGAACTCCTTACCTGTTCTAACTAATCGATTAAAATCGGAAACATAGCCCAATTATCACCATAAAGGGCACCAGAAAAAAGTTAAACAATACTGTATGGGAAGATTACTATTTCCAAAACGGAAGTATAATATTAAGAGAACTTCAGGGTCAATTTTTGGCGCCAAAACCATTTTTTGGCGCCAAAATTACGATAATTCATTGGT
Organism: Bombina bombina; assembly: GCF_027579735.1. Taxonomy (NCBI): domain Eukaryota; kingdom Metazoa; phylum Chordata; class Amphibia; order Anura; family Bombinatoridae; genus Bombina; species Bombina bombina. Next base: position 597,742,514 of record NC_069504.1, read on the forward strand.
TTATGATACATACAAATAGAGCCACCAACACTCACCCTTAGATAGTCTTGAGAAAGGCCTGTTAAAGAGGCCGAAACGCATTGACAATTTGGTGAGCAATATTTCATTATTTTTTACACTCTGAGACGTTATTGCACTATGTTACTCTTTTAATTTACAGGGATTACCAAAGTTAATACTGAAAGGAAAAGCAAAGTCATCCAGCCAAAAGAATTTATCATCATCACTCACATGGATACATTCATAAGGAGGAATATTCACTAACATTTAGTAACTGACACTTTTACTTGGATTATCTTTTAATTTACATATACTATTTTTGATTTTCAACTCCTTTTTTCACATTTTTGGTCATCACACTTATTTTTCATTTTTGATACTATTTACAATTTTACAATTTTATATTTTATTTTAACTTTTTTGGGGGCCCCCCGCTTTTATTTTTATTTTTATACACATATATATTTTTTCACATATATATATATCATTTTTCATATAAATTTTTTCACATAGATTTTTTCACTGATTCATCGGTTTATTTTCACTTTTTTTCATCTGATCTTTTCACTGGATTTCTTCACTGGACTTTTTCACTGGACTTTTAATACATTTTTATACCAAGGGAATTATATAACTTATTTATTAGACTCATTTATTATTCTTCTAGAGATCATTTCATGTGACTCATATTTGTTTATCTCCGTAATTGGTGACGTTATTTGTTTTTTAATATTTTTCATTTGCATGTTTTTATATTATCTACAATTGTATTTTTAGTATATATGTTACATGGATCTATGCTATTAATTATATGTTAAATAAATGTCTGATTTTCATTGATTTATTTGTTAGAATCTTCCTTTGCCTCTAGTTGGCGCTCTTGGATTATTTGTTGTTTTTTGGATGTGAAAACAACCTACTCACATGCCCCAATTGATTGTGAGATTTATGTGGAACAACCTGTAGGATTTGAGGTAAAGTGCAAACAAAATTAGAAACTAGTTTTAAAATTAAAGAAGTCATTGTATGGTCTAAAGCAATCAGGTAGAAATTGGAACAAGATGCTGCATGATTATTTCAATGAGAATGGGTTTGAAAAAAATCCAGCAGACCACTGTGCATATGTCAAACAATTTGGACATGATAGAGTAATACTGTTAATATGGGTTGATGATCTAATTATCGGTGCCAATGAAGAAACAGTACTTAATGACGTGAAAAAAATGCTTACAGCAAAATTTAAGATGAAAGATCTTGGAAGGATCAAACATTTCCTAGGTATTGATTTTGAACAAAGTGATGGTTTGGTAAAGATGAATCAAAAGAGATACATATTAAAGATTCTGGAGAAGTTTGGAATGATACATTGTAAACCCAGATCAACACCATGTGAGCAAAAACTAGACCAAAATGATCACAATGATCCAGTAGATGCAAGAAAATATCGAGATATAGTAGGTAGCTTGCTGTATGACCTGTACAAGGCCAGATTTAAGCTAGGTGATCAGTAAACTGTCACAATACTTATCAGAGCCACCAGAACAACATCTAACCACAGCTAAGCATGAGATGAGGTACTTAAAGCGTACTATTGACTATGGCCTCTATTTATCAAGCTGTCTACTTACTTGCATTCGACGGCCCCAATACGCTTGCCTAAGATCGCCTAACATCGCCGCTGCGGACCTGAATACATTTGCCAAATTTATCAAGAAAGCTGTCAAAAAGCCGCACACCAAGTACGGTGCGATGAGAAGCGGACTGTTGATAACTAACAGTCATCGATCTTGCTGCTCTTTGGCTTATTCGCAGCTTTCTTGCTATACTGTCACTAAGCACCCACACTATACTATACTGTTTACCCCCTAAACCGCCGCTCCCGGAGCCCCCCGCAATTAAATAAAGTTATTAACCCCTAAACCGCCGCTCCCGGACCCCGCCGCAACGCTAATAAATATATTAACCCCTAAACTGCCGCCACCTACATTATACCTATTAACTCCTAATCTGCTGCCCCCAATACCGCCGCCACCTACATAAAGTTATTAACCCCTATCCTGCCGATCCCTGACCCCGCCGCAACTAAATAAATTGTTTAACCCCTAAACCGCCGCCCAAGGAGCCCACCGCCACCTACATTATATTTATTAACCCCTAATCTGCCCCCCCTACACCGCCGCCACTATAATAAAGTTATTAACCCCTAAACCTAAGTCTAACCCTAACCCTAAAACCCACTAACTTAAATATAATTTAAATACATCTAAATAAAATAACTATAATTAAATAAATAATTCCTATTTAAAACTAAATACTTACCTATAAAATAAACCCTAAGATAGCTACAATACAACTAATAGTTACATTTGTATCTATCTTAGGGTTTATATTTATTTTACAGGCAACTTTGTATTTATTTTAATACAAATCGGAATTAAGGTAGGAAAAATCCTATTGGCTGATGCAATCAGCCAATCGGATTGAAGTTCAATCCTATTGACTGATCCAATCAGCCAATAGGATTGAGTTCGCATTCTATTGGCTGTTCCAATCAGCCAATAGAATGCGAGCTCAATCCTATTGGCTGATTGCATCAGCCAATAGGATTTTTCCTACCTTAATTCCGATTGGCTGATAGAATCCTATCAGCCAATCGGAATTCAAGGGACGCCATCTTGGATGACGTCATTTAAAGGAACCTTCATTCTTCGTTAGGACGACGATGGAAGAGGATGCTCCGCGTCGGATGGATTGAAGATGGACCCGCTCCGCTCCGGATGGATGAAGATAGAAGATGCCGCCTGGATGAAGTCTTCTGACCGTCTGGAGGTCCTCTTCTGCCCGGATCGGATGAAGACATATGCCCCTCTGGAGGTCCACTTGAGCCCGGCTGGGTGAAGACGGCTCAAGGCAGAGTGATCTTATGGGGGTTACTGTTAGGTTTTTTTAAGGGGGGTTTGGGTGGGTTTTAGAGTAGGGTTGGGTGTGTGGGTGGTGGGTTTTAATTTTGGGGGGGTTGTATTACTTTTTTTACAGGTAAAAGAGCTGATTACTTTGGGGCAATGCCCCGCAAAAAGCCCTTTTAAGGGCTATTTGTAATTTAGTATAGGGTAGGGAATTTTATTATTTTGGTGGGCTTTTTTATTTTATTAGTGGGCTTAGATTAGGTGTAATTAGTTTAAAATTCTTGTAATTTTTTTTATTTTCTGTAATTTAGTGGGGTTTTTTTTGTACTTTAGTTTATTTTATTTAATTGTATTTAATTGTAGGTAATTGTAGTTAATTAATTTTTTTAATTGTAGTGTTAGGTGTAATTGTAACTTAGGTTAGGATTTATTTTACAGGTACTTTTGTATTTATTTTAACTTGGTAGTTATTAAATAGTTAATAACTATTGTACCTAGTTAAAATAAATAAAAAGTTGCCTGTAAAATAAAAATAAATCCTAAAATAGCTACAATGTAATTATTAATTATATTGTAGCTATCTTACGGCTAGATTTGGAGTTTGGCGGTAAAAGGGCTGTTAACGCTCCGCGGGTTTTTTTCTGGCCGCACCATAAATTTAACTCTGGTATCGAGAGTTCAAACAAATGCTGCGTTAGGCTCCAAAAAAGGAGCGTAGAGCATTTTTACCGCAAATACAACTCTCGATACCAGAGTTGCTTACGGACGCGGCCGGCCTCAAAAACGTGCTCGTGCACGATTCTCCCATAGGAAACAATGGGGCTGTTTGAGCTGAAAAAAAACCTAACACCTGCAAAAAAGCAGCGTTCAGCTCCTAACGCAGCCCCATTGTTTCCTATGGGGAAACACTTCCTACGTCTGCACCTAACACTCTAACATGTACCCCGAGTCTAAACACCCCTAGCCTTACACTTATTAACCCCTAATCTGCCGCCCCCGCTATCGCTGACCCCTGCATTACACTTTTAACCCCTAATCTGCCGCTCCGTAAACCGCCGCCACCTACATTATCCCTATGTACCCCTAATCTGCTGCCCTAACATCGCCGACCCCTATGTTATATTTATTAACCCCTAATCTGCCCCCCACAACGTCGCCGACACCTACCTACACTTATTAACCCCTAATCTGCCGAGCGGACCTGAGCGCTACTATAATAAAGTTATTAACCCCTAATCCGCCTCACTAACCCTATCATAAATAGTATTAACCCCTAATCTGCCCTCCCTAACATCGCCGACACCTACCTTCAATTATTAACCCCTAATCTGCCGACCGGAGCTCACCGCTATTCTAATAAATGTATTAACCCCTAAAGCTAAGTCTAACCCTAACACTAACACCCCCCTAAGTTAAATATAATTTTTATCTAACGAAATAAATTAACTCTTATTAAATAAATGATTCCTATTTAAAGCTAAATACTTACCTGTAAAATAAATCCTAATATAGCTACAATATAAATTACATTTATATTATAGCTATTTTAGGATTAATATTTATTTTACAGGTAACTTTGTATTTATTTTAATCAGGTACAATAGCTATTAAATAGTTAAGAACTATTTAATAGTTACCTAGTTAAAATAATTACAAATTTACCTGTAAAATAAATCCTAACCTAAGATATAATTAAACCTAACACTACCCTATCAATAAAATAATTAAATAAACTACCTACAATTACCTACAATTAACCTAACACTACACTATCAATAAATTAATTAAACACAATTGCTACAAATAAATACAATTAAATAAACTATCTAAAGTACAAAAAATAAAAAAGAACTAAGTTACAAAAAATAAAAAAATATTTACAAACATAAGAAAAATATTACAACAATTTTAAACTAATTACACCTACTCTAAGCCCCCTAATAAAATAACAAAGACCCCCAAAATAAAAAATTCCCTACCCTATTCTAAAATACAAAAATTACAAGCTCTTTTACCTTACCAGCCCTGAACAGGGCCCTTTGCGGGGCATGCCCCAAGAATTTCAGCTCTTTTGCCTGTAAAAAAAAACATACAATACCCCCCCCCAACATTACAACCCACCACCCACATACCCCTAATCTAACCCAAACCCCCCTTAAATAAACCTAACACTAAGCCCCTGATGATCTTCCTACCTTGTCTTCACCATGCCAGGTTCACCGATCCGTCCTGGCTCCAAGATCTTCATCCAACCCAAGCGGGGGTTGGCGATCCATAATCCGGTGCTCCAAAGTCTTCCTCCTATCCGGCAAGAAGAGGACATCCGGACCGGCAAACATCTTCTCCAAGCGGCATCTTCTATGTTCTTCCATCCGATGACGACCGGCTCCATCTTGAAGACCTCCAGCGCGGATCCATCCTCTTCTTCCGACGACTAGACGACGAATGACGGTTCCTTTAAGGGACGTCATCCAAGATGGCGTCCCTCGAATTCCGATTGGCTGATAGGATTCTATCAGCCAATCGGAATTAAGGTAGGAATTTTCTGATTGGCTGATGGAATCAGCCAATCAGAATCAAGTTCAATCCGATTGGCTGATCCAATCAGCCAATCAGATTGAGCTCGCATTCTATTGGCTGATCGGAACAGCCAATAGCCAATAGAATTCTATTGGCTGATCGGAACAGCCAATAGAATGCGAGCTCAATCTGATTGGCTGATTGGATCAGCCAATCGGATTGAACTTGATTCTGATTGGCTGATTCCATCAGCCAATCAGAAAATTCCTACCTTAATTCCGATTGGCTGATAGAATCCTATCAGCCAATCGGAATTCGAGGGACGCCATCTTGGATGACGTCCCTTAAAGGAACCGTCATTCGTCGTCTAGTCGTCGGAAGAAGAGGATGGATCCGCGCTGGAGGTCTTCAAGATGGAGCCGGTCGTCATCGGATGGAAGAACATAGAAGATGCCGCTTGGAGAAGATGTTTGCCGGTCCGGATGTCCTCTTCTTGCCGGATAGGAGGAAGACTTTGGAGCACCGGATTATGGATCGCCAACCCCCGCTTGGGTTGGATGAAGATCTTGGAGCCAGGACGGATCGGTGAACCTGGCATGGTGAAGACAAGGTAGGAAGATCATCAGGGGCTTAGTGTTAGGTTTATTTAAGGGGGGTTTGGGTTAGATTAGGGGTATGTGGGTGGTGGGTTGTAATGTTGGGGGGGGGGGTATTGTATGTTTTTTTTACAGGCAAAAGAGCTGAAATTCTTGGGGCATGCCCCGCAAAGGGCCCTGTTCAGGGCTGGTAAGGTAAAAGAGCTTGTAATTTTTGTATTTTAGAATAGGGTAGGGAATTTTTTATTTTGGGGGTCTTTGTTATTTTATTAGGGGGCTTAGAGTAGGTGTAATTAGTTTAAAATTGTTGTAATATTTTTCTTATGTTTGTAAATATTTTTTTATTTTCTGTAACTTAGTTCTTTTTTATTTTTTGTACTTTAGATAGTTTATTTAATTGTATTTATTTGTAGCAATTGTGTTTAATTAATTTATTGATAGTGTAGTGTTAGGTTAATTGTAGGTAATTGTAGGTAGTTTATTTAATTATTTTATTGATAGGGTAGTGTTAGGTTTAATTATATCTTAGGTTAGGATTTATTTTACAGGTAAATTTGTAATTATTTTAACTAGGTAACTATTAAATAGTTCTTAACTATTTAATAGCTATTGTACCTGGTTAAAATAAATACAAAGTTACCTGTAAAATAAATATTAATCCTAAAATAGCTATAATATAAATGTAATTTATATTGTAGCTATATTAGGATTTATTTTACAGGTAAGTATTTAGCTTTAAATAGGAATCATTTATTTAATAAGAGTTAATTTATTTCGTTAGATAAAAATTATATTTAACTTAGGGGGGTGTTAGTGTTAGGGTTAGACTTAGCTTTAGGGGTTAATACATTTATTAGAATAGCGGTGAGCTCCGGTCGGCAGATTAGGGGTTAATAATTGAAGGTAGGTGTCGGCGATGTTAGGGAGGGCAGATTAGGGGTTAATACTATTTATGATAGGGTTAGTGAGGCGGATTAGGGGTTAATAACTTTATTATAGTAGCGCTCAGGTCCGCTCGGCAGATTAGGGGTTAATAAGTGTAGGTAGGTGTCGGCGACGTTGTGGGGGGCAGATTAGGGGTTAATAAATATAACATAGGGGTCGGCGATGTTAGGGGCAGAAGATTAGGGGTACATAGGGATAACGTAGGTGGCGGCGATTTGCGGTCGGAAGATTAGGGGTTAATTATTTTAAGTAGCTTGCGGCGACGTTGTGTGGGGCAAGTTAGGGGTTAATAAATATAATATAGGGGTCGGCGGGGTTAGGGGCAGCAGATTAGGGGTACATAAGTATAACGTAGGTGGCGGTCGGCAGATTAGGGGTTAAAAATTTTAATCGAGTGGCGGCGATGTGGGGGGACCTCGGTTTAGGGGTACATAGGTAGTTTATGGGTGTTAGTGTAGTTTAGGGTACAGTAGTTAAGAGCTTTATGAACCGGCGTTAGCCAGAAAGCTCTTAACTCCTGCTTTTTTCAGGCGGCTGGAATCTTGTCGTTAGAGCTCTAACGCTCACTGCAGAAACGACTCTAAATACCAGCGTTAGAAAGATCCCATTGAAAAGATAGGCTACGCAAATGGCGTAGGGGGATCTGCGGTATGGAAAAGTCGCGGCTGTAAAGTGAGCGTTAGACCCTTTAATCACTGACTCCAAATACCAGCGGGCGCCCAAAACCAGCGTTAGGAGTCTCTAACGCTGGTTTTGACGGCTACCGCCGAACTCTAAATCTAGGCCTTAGGGTTTATTTTATAGGTAAGTATTTAGTTTTAAATAGGAATAATTTAGTTAATAATAGTAAATTTATTTAGATTAATTTAAATAATATTTAAGTTAAGGGGGTGTTAGGGTTAGACTTAGGTTTAGGGGTTAATAAAATTAATATAGTGGCGTTGGTGTAGGGGGGCAGATTAGGAGTTAATAAATATAATGTAGGTGGCGGTGGTGTAGGGGGGCAGATTAGGGGTTTAAAAATATAATGTAGGTGGCGGCGGTGTAGGGGGCAGATTAGGGGTTAATAAGTATAATGTAGGTGGTGGTGGGGTTCGGGAGCGGCGGTTTAGGGGTTAATAACTTTAGTTCGTTGCGGCGGGTTCCGGGAGCGGCGGTTTAGGGGTTAATAAGTTTATTAGCGTGGCGGTGGGCTCCAGGAGGGGCGGTTTAGGGGTTAATAAGTTTATTAGAGTGGCGGTGGGCTCCGGGAGCGGCGGTTTAGGGGTTAATAAGTTTATTAGAGTGGCGGTGGGCTCCGGGAGTGGTGGTTTAGGGGTTAATAAGTATAAAGTAGGTGGCGGCAGTGTAGGGGGGGCAGATTAGGGGTGTTTAGACTCGGGTACATGTTAGGGTGTTAGGTGTAGACATTTCCCATAGGAATCAATGGGATATCGGGCAGCAGCAAACATAAGCTTTCGCTGCTGTCAGACTCCCATTAATTCCTATGGCATCCGCCGCCTCCAGGGAGGCGGATTGAAAACCAGGTACGCTGGGCCAGAAAAGTGGCGAGCGTACCTGGTAGGATCTTGATAACTTCCAAAAGTAGTCAGATTGTGCCAAACTTGCATTCGGAACATCTGGAGTGACGTAACTATCAATCTGTGTCGGACTGAGTTCGGAGGATCGTATGTTACGTCACTATATTCTACTTTTGCCAGTCTCTAGCCTTTGATAACTAAGGCGAATCAGGCTCGCCACAAATACGCTGCGGAATTCCAGTGTATTTGCGGTTGACAGCTTGATAAATAGAGGACTATGAGTTGTGCTACAGAAAATGTAGTGAAAACTTGAAACTCGAGGCGTATAGTGATGCCGATTGGGCCTCTGATGTGAATGATAGGAGGAGTATGACTGGATACTGCTTTAGCCTAACCAAGAATGGTCCACTGATTGCATGGAAATCAAAGAAACAGCCCACAGTAGCTTTATCTACACATGAAGTTGAATACATGGCATTGGCTGCGACTACACAGGAAAGTCTGTACCTTATGCAGTTACTCAAAGGAATGGATAAAGGGTGTCATTATGAACCAATACAAATCTTTGGAGACAATCAGGGTTCAATTGCTCTTTCAAGGAATCCTGTTTGTCGTCAGAGATGTAAACACATTGATATCAAGTACCACTTCATTCGATCAGTGATCAGTGAAGGTAACAAAGTTCTTGAGTATTGTCCAACTGACAAGATGGTAGCAGATGTTATGAAAAAGCCTGCAACAAAATTCAAGTTAGAAAAGTTTTTGAGTTATATGTTTGGAATGTAAGTCATGTAATGTATGAATATGTTTAAAAGGGGAAACATGCAAAATGAAATACTTGGGAGCAAGTGGGGGTGTTGAGATATAAACTGAAAGTGCTCTTACAGTGTTGTAGCCTATATACATTGTATGTTAACAGAAGTGTAAATAAAGTTTATTTTATGTTGTTACCTCCTCCTTCCTCCTGACACAGGAAGCAGAAGCAGTTTAGTAAAATAAAGACATAGAAGCAAGAAGTGCCTGTGTGATTTTTCCTCCATCTTTATATAAAATAATTTATATATTCGGTTATCCTACCCTAATAATAACATAATGGCAACAGGTTATGGGCCCAGGAGGGATGCAGGAAACCGATGGAGCAGACTTTGCTTTGATGGAGATGAAAAGAATGGCAACACTATATAAGCATTGCAGCTCTTAGCAAAACATTGAGTTTCAGGCAATCAAAACCATCAGACGGATGTATCAGCCAATCATTGTCTTTGTCCTGCTAAGGAGCTGCAATACTTGCTGTTTCTTATAGGCACTTTACCTATGTTTTTAAACCCCTTTGCAAGGTAATTTAAAAAAATCTGTATTCTAATGATTTAAAATTAGAACATATAATTTTTGCATTGAATGTTCTTCTAATTTAAAGCTGGTCAATAGGATAGAAGCTCATTGGCTGATAAGCAAAACAACCATAGATCTATTGGTGGACAGAGACATTCTTTTTAGAATAATAAAAATAAATAATTATGGTAATATAATTTGCAATGAGGAAACAGATGAGATAGAAATTACTTTAATATCCGTTTAAATCATGATTAGATTAACGGTTGTGACATTGCTGTATAATTCTTTATCTAGTGTTACCAAGCTGCATGTGCTCAACACAGTGCAAATAAACAATCCCCACGACTGTACAAATATATATAGAGAGATGCCTGCAGGGCCAGAATCTGAGCCAAACAGCTGCCCCACTGCTATAGAAATGACAGGTGTCGGGTCACATAATTTCACATTTCTTTGCGTTATGGTCTGGATTTCTTTCCAGGTTCCTCTGCCAAACTTTTCAGAAAAAAGTCTCACAGACATAGTCAAAGAAACAGGTGTCTGAAGTTTGTGTTAGAAAGAATCCTAACAGCAACACTGTAACACACCCTTTTTTAATGATGTTACTTATAGAAATATACAGGAACCATAGAATATATGATTTTTTATTCTTCTTTAGCTTTAGAAATCTGAAATATCTGTTATTACATTTACAGAAACATTCTAAAGACCACAAGTCTCTGCATTATATGCATAAATATTCTCACAAAAAAACGTTGTTCATAAGCTCATGAGTAGGGATGGGCGAATGTGTTTATATTCGAATTCGAATGTTAGAACAAATGTTATTGTAGAAATTCGATTTACACAATCGAATGTTGATAAGAACAAATATTCTTAAAAATTCTATTATCGAATGTTATTTACAGTTTTCGAATGTCACTTTCAAATTCGAATGTGACATTCTAATTAGAATATTACATTTATAAAACAGTTGTAGAGTAGAAATATATTTCGAATTTGAAAGCTACATTCAAATTTGAATATTACATTTATACAACACAGTTGTAGACTAGAAATACTATTTTGAATTTGAATGTCACATTCAAATTCGAATGTAGCATTCTAATTCAAATATAACATTTATAAAACACAGTTGTAAACTAGAAATACTATTTTGAATTACATTTTTTACATTAGAATTCGAATGTAGCATTCAAATTTGAATTTAGCATTCAAATTCAAATATTACATTTACAAAACACAGTATTAGACTAGAAATACTATTTCGAATTCGAATGTTACATTCAAATGTAGCATTCAAATTCGAATGTAGCATTTAAATTTGAATATTACATTTATAAAACACAGCTCTAGACTAGAAATACTATTTCGAATTTAAATGTCACATTCGAATTCGAATATTATATTTCGAAATTGAATGAATTTTTAGAAACATTCGCCCATACCTTCTCATGAGTTTTCTAAATGAACACAAGTTTCCAAATCTCCCTTTTCTCATTTTCACTTTGAGTTTTCAAAACTCACAGATCTCTTTTTGCATCAAAAGACTTTTAGAAACTGCACTTACATAAAAATAAAAAATAAAAAAAATCATAGTTGTGGAGAAACCCATAGGCCAGATGCAGTATTATTTGCACAATAATAAGTAAGCTTCTATATATGTACCCGATACGATACTAAAACAGGTGTGAAAAGATTCTACAAAGGCTTGTCAAGTTTGTCTGCAGCTTTTAGGAAGTCAATTTTCAATATATCAGCTTCTTTAAATCTCATCTATCTAAAGATTATTCCTTTTATATATATTTGGTCCTAGACAGGGTGGAATCAGCGAAAGTTTCGGAGTCACATCACCACTCTCCCCATCCACCCTGAACATAAGACTGCAATGTATTGTGATTCAGGACTTTTAAGTTCTGCAAATAGTCGTTGTGGGATAAGATAGAAGAGACAGAGGAGAGGCTGCATCTGCCATAGACTTAGTCTGAGTTATCATTATAAGTTAGCAACGGACACTTTTATTATTCACAAGAAGAAAGCCATGGCAAGCTCTCACATTTTCAGTCTGCAGTCCCTGTGTGCAGGTTCACTCACTGACTGCTCGCGCTGAGCTGGTGCTGCAGCCTCAGCAATCTCCACAGAAACACACAGCGCTCACTTGGATCCAGTGCCCAGGAAACAATGGAGACTCCACCAAGTTCCCAAAGAAACAACAAGAAAATCCATATCCTCGCACCCAGAAGCAGGTCTAGGTATAGGGGGATATTTATCAAAGCCTCAACTATGCTGCATTTGCCGGCACCAATACGCTTGCCTAACATCACGGCCACGGACCTAAATACGCTCTCCATATTTATAAAAAAAAGACGGTCAAAAAGACGCGCACCAAGTATGGGGCGATGAGCATCGGACTGTTGTTAACTAACAGTCATCAAACTCGCGTCTATTCGACTTTTTACCAACTTTATGATTACCCTGTCACTAAATGCCGGACCCCGCCGCAACTAAATAAACGTATTAACCCAGTAATAACTGAAAGTGGATCGTCAGGGGTTAGTGTTAGGCTTTTTAAGGTTTTTTTGGGTGGGTTTTATTTAAGGGCAATGCCCATACAAATGCCCTTTTCAGGGCAATGGGGAGCTTAGGTTATTTTAGATAGGGTTTTTATTTGGGGGGTTGGTTGGTTGGGTGGTGGGTTTTACTTTTGGGGGGTGTTTGTATTTTTTTTTTACAGGTAAAAGAGCTGATTTCTTTGGGGCAATGCCCCACAAATGGCTCTTTTAAGGGCCATTGGCAGTTTATTGTAGGCTAAGGTTTTTTTTTTATTTTGGGGGGCTTTTTTATTTTGATAGAGCTGTTAGATTAGGTGTACTTCTTTTTTATTTTTGATAATGTTTTTTTTTTTCTCGTAATTTAGTGTTTTTTATTTTTATAACTTAGCGTTTATTTTTTTGTAATTTAGTAAAAAAAAAAATTTCCAATTTTTTTTATTGAGTAATATAATTTAAGACATACAATGAAATGTAGTTACAATGATTAACAGATAACAATAAGACAACAAGGTTTTGTTATTTTTGTAGGTACAATTCTACTCAGGTTTCTGATTTTTATAAAATAGTTTATGTGACAGCACTTTATAAACTTTGTTAATAGTCCTTAGAGTATGCATATTCCTCCTATATAAATTTAATGGAATAATAATCCTCCATTTTCTTTAGTCTACAGTAGTGATACTTTTCCAATGACAGCATTAAATTAACACATTCGTACCATGCCCTTATTGAAGGGGTAGATTCCCTTTTCCAGAATTTGGGTATTAAGTAATTTAGTCATTTTTATTAAGGTTTAATAGTATATTTAAATAATTTGAGTAGGGTTAGGTTTTTTAATATGTAATTTAGTTAATTTAATTGGTATTTTAATTTAATTGTAGTATAATAGGGTAGGTTCATTAATAGTTTAAAAAAAGTTTATTTTAATTCTACAGCTAAGTTTAAATTTATTTTAAGATAGGGATGTTGTAATTTTAATTTAAAGTTAGGGGGTTGTTAGGTTTAGGGGTTAATAGCTTAATTTAGTTTATGGCGATGTGGGGGGCTGGCGGTTTAGGGGTTAATAGGTTTAGTTGGTGGTAGTGATGTGGGAGGCCAGAGGTTTAGGGGTTAATACTTTTAGTGGCGGTGGGGTCCGGGAGCGGCGGGATAGGGGTTAATACTTTTATTTAGGTTGCGGGGAGGCAGATTAGAGGTGTTTAGACTCAGGGTTTATGTTAGGTGTAAACGTTACATGTTTTCTACCATATAAATCAATGGGATATCTGGCAGCATCGAACATAAGCTTTCGCTGCTTTCAGACTCCCATTGATTCCTATGGCATCAACGGCCTCCAGGGTGGCGGATTGAAAAACAGGTACGCTGGGCTGGAATAGCCACAAGCGTACCTGTTAACTATTTGATAACTTTGAAAAAGTGTGAAAAAGAGCCGAATGTGTATTCGGAACATCTGTAATGATGTAAGCATCGATCTGCGTCAGATTGAGACAAGCGGATCGTATGTTACGTCACAGATTTCAACTTTTGACGGTCTGTAGGCTTTGATAACTAGGTTGGATCGCAACAATTACGCTGCGGAATTCCGGCGTATTTGCGGTTGACGGCTTGATAAATATCCCCCATAGACTGGACGCCAGGTAGTTGCCATCAAAAACAGGCTTTATTTGGTGCTCATAATAAAATTCAGTCAAGACAAACAGGTTTTATTATTTCTTTTGGTGTTCAGACAGTGGACATACAGTATGTTTTTGCTTACTTTAGGCCATTTGACTGCTACATGGAGTCTGTATGAGTAACTATAAGTATAAGTATTGTAGATAAGTATTGTAGTTTATGATATTGATTAATGCAATAGTACTATTACTAATGAGGATCTAGCGATTTGAGGTGAAAAATAGTACTGTTTGGATGAGGAATGTATTATTTAATTTACTGAGTTTTACTATAAAAATTGTAATCTATTCAACATAGAGTATTCCAGACCTATATCAATAGTGACTTTCTTTAAATATTTGGGACTTATAACCATTTGCTGGATCTAAGGGGGCATTTGTTTTGTTTTCATTTGGATGCGTTTTTTTTTTTAATACTCCCACGTATCCTAACTATTTATATATATTCCACTATTATGGTTCATCTTAGAGGTGATATTTCAATGATCACCGCACATGAGTTGCTCCATAGATGAGACTTGGGGGCCGATTTACCAACCCCCAAATGCAGTTGTTTCCGAGCGAGCCTTCAGGCTCGCCGGAAACAGGAATTAAGAAGCTGCGGAAACAGGAGTTAAGAATCAGCAGTCTTAAGACCGCTGCTCCTTAACTCATCCGCCACCTCTGAGGCGGCGGACAGCAATCAGCATGATCGTATATGATCGGGTTGATTGACACCCCCTGCTAGCGGCCGATTTGCCACGAATGTGCAGGGGGCGGCATTGCACAAGTATTTGACGAGAAATGCTTGTGCAATGATAAATGCAGACAGCGTATGCTACAGCGGCTCATGTCCACTCGCACATTGTTAAATCGGCCCCTTGATATGAATAGCTCTGACAATTTAAATGTTTAACAAGAGGTCCGTTTATTCAGAGCATATATTTTTACTGCAAGCCAGTGACTTATGCACCTAGTCGCATTCTATTATAGACTATAGTGTTTAGAATGTATACGAGCCTGGGTCCATGAGTGGCCCTATTTTTATTTTTTTCTACCCCTACTTTATTTTTTTGACATCTTGGTTGGTGGTCAAAGAGAGACCACTTTAGGGAAATTATCTTTTACTTATGATTGTTTCATATTGTTTCAGCTCTCAGGGAGCAGATGTAAAATGAAAAAAAAACTCTTACTCTACTCTTACATTTAATTACAGACAGGGCCGCCATCAGGGGGTGACAGGGGTGATTCCTGTAAGGGGCCCAATGGGCCAGGGGGGGCCCAATGGGCCATGGGGGGCCCATGAGGATGAACTAAAAAAAATTTATTTATTTTTTTAAATTTTGGCAGCCACCAGTGGGTACTACAGCAGAGTGCTAATTGAGCATGGGAAATGTTATTACACGGAGCAAAGTATTAGCATTTGAGAGGATTTCTGTGCACTAAACCACTATGCACAGTGTGAGACAGACTTGGCACTTTGTACAGTGTGTGTCAGACGGCAGATCACTTTCATTTGCAGAGGAGGCAGGACTTACTTAGCAAATGTTTTTTATTTCTTTGTGCAATTTCGGATTGTAACTTCAGTATGGTAGTAGTTGTATGGTGGGGCCAGGGGTCCATAAAAACACATTTTTTTAGCAGCAGTGTTTTTATGATTATTTGACAATGCTGTAGAAATTCTATATTTAAAAACATGCAGAAATGTTTCCTCCTCAATACACAAATGGTAGGTGCCTTAATTACATTCCAGTTTACTGCCCCTTTATGCAAGGACTTTCCAGATGCAAGGAGGCATTTTTACATCTTATTTTTAAGATTTTTACATCTGCATAAAATGTTATACTCTCAGACTAAGATTGCTCAGTGTTTGTAATGAGACAGGTTAATTTAAAACTGTTCAGTTTACACTACGGCTGACTTAATTTTGAAATACATACCAACAAGCCTAAATCCTGCATTTAACCAGATCTAATGGTATGAGTACCACAGCTTATGGTTCCTCCAAGACCATATAGAGTACAGCTGACAGATGGAAACATTTGTACACTATATTTGAAGTGGTGCTCTTGGTTGGGGAAAAAGCAAAAAAAAATATGTCAACCTTTTAAAAGTACTTTTCTTCATCTAGCCATCTACCCAGATCATTAATGTACAATTTTGAATTCACAGAATTATTTTTGTTTACACATTTACAAATATGATTCTTTAAAAAGTGATCTCTTAATTTCTGCAATTTTTTTTATCATGCATGTCACACACTGTTGATTTAAGGGATGCAAGGTGCATAAATGTTTCCTCCTGTGAGTGTTTCTGTGGGTGTCTGTGTTTTTGTCTTTGTGCTTTGGTTTGTGTCTCTATGAGTGTGTATGTATTTTTTTCTGTCGGCCTTTCTGTGAGGGTGGGTGTGTATGTCTTTGTGCATTTTCTGTGGATGTCTGTGAGGGTGTGTGCATATGTCTTTGAGCTTTTTCTATGGGTGTCTCTGCGAGGGTGTGTGTTTTCTGTGTATGTCTCAGTGAGGGTGTGTGTATGTATGTCTTTCTGTGTTTTATGTGGTTGTCTCTCTGTGTGTGTTTATGTCTTTTTGTGTTTTCTGTGGGTGTCTCTGTGTGTGTGTATGTATTTGTGTGTTTTCTGAGGCTGTCTCTTTCAGTGTTCCTTGGGTGTATGTGCGAGTTTGTGTGTGTGTGTGTGTTCATTGTCTGTTCCTTTTTAGGACATTTTGACCTTACTACTGATTATTCACATCTTTCTACAGACTTTGAGACTAATGAGACCTTCACGGAAGTCACCAATCCACCATTTAACCTTTAAATTATTGTTTAGGCAGTTCAGGGCCCTTCCTTTCAACCACTGCATGCTGTTGTCATCATTTAGTTAACATCTTTCTTTACAAAAAGATAATCAGAACTCCATATTTTGTTTTCTAAATCTCCTTTTTTTTACAAAACTGTAGTCTACCTCATTACTTGTCAGGTCAATGTAATCAAGTGCTGAGTGTCTGTTTGGGTGTCTGTGTCTGAGTGTGTTTGTGTGTTTCTTTGCGTGTCTGCTAGAGTGTCTATATGTGAATCCTTATGTGTGAGTGTGTGTGTGTGTTTCAGTGTATGAGTGTGTCTGTGTGTTTGTATGTTACTACCTTTACAACATTTCCAAGTTTAAATAGACACTTAAGAATAAAGTGCATATATGATTTAGTCACTTGGTCAAAAATTGCACATGTCAAAGGGGGGGGCTGATAAATGGTTAAGTCAGGTGCCCCAAAATTTCTAGTGGCGACCCTGATTACAGGTTCCTTGCTGTATGTTATATTAAATACACACAGAGAGAAGTGCACTCATAGGAAAGAACAACCAGCTCAATACCATTGTTAGCTTGTTCTTTGGCGATTTACTACCTGGGTGCAACTTCTTTTAGCCCAGTAATGCTTTTCACAGTGTAGAACTTTCCTGTAGTATATCAGTCTGATCCCGCCTATTACGGTCAGTCCAGTGCCAAAATACCAGGCAATTCCTCTCTGAACAAGGAACACAGCAACCCCAGATGATCGTTTTGGCCTTCA
The DNA here is from genome assembly GCF_027579735.1 of Bombina bombina. Lineage (NCBI taxonomy): Eukaryota > Metazoa > Chordata > Amphibia > Anura > Bombinatoridae > Bombina > Bombina bombina. The sequence goes on from NC_069504.1 coordinate 597,760,105, forward strand.
TTGGTATCGTCAGTGAGGTGTAGCAGTATTCCTCTAAGCACACTGAGCAAGGAGTCCACGTCTGGTTCACCCCTTTTTTTCCATAAGGAGACTAAATGGACACAGAGAGAAGTGCACTCACAGGAACGAACAACCAGCTCAATACCATTGTTAGATTGTTAGCCTGTTCTATGGCGATTTACCACCTGGGTGCAACTTCTTTTAGCCCTGTAATGCTTTTCACAGAGTAGAACTTTCCTGTAGTATATCAGTCTGATCCCGCCTATTACAGTCAGTCCAGCGCTGAAATATCAGGCAATTCCTCTCTGAACAAGGAACACAGCAACCCCAGACGATCGTTTCGGCCTTCATTGGGCCTTGTCAGTGAGGTGTAGCAGTATTCCTCTAAGCACACTGAGCAAGGAGTCCACATCTGGTTGCACCTAGACCAAGTTTTTTACTGTTGCTTAGCTAAGCCATAATTGCATCTATACATTTGGAAAATATGTTGCATATGTTTTTTGCAGTGTTGATGCTTTTATCTATGAATAATTGTAAATCTCTGATTGTAACATACCTGCAATCATTCATCTTACCTCAATAAAAATAAATAGGCTGCAGGATAACTTTTATGAGGCCAAAGGACCTTGTCCATGAGTCTCTGAAAAGTGGCTGGGGCACCATGCAAGCTGAAATTGGTATAAACCCATGGGTGTGGCAAAGGCAGTTTTACATTTGGACTCCTCCTCTAGGTGTATTTGCTAGTAGCCTTACAATAGGTCCAAGGTAGAAATATACCTTGCCGTGCCGAGGGCGTCAAGCATTTTGCCCACCCTTGGCATTGGGTATGTATCAAACCTGGATACTGCATTCACTTTACGGAGGTCCACACCAAATCTAACATTACCATCTAGTTTAGGAACCAAACTACTGGACTATACCATTCACTGCAGGATTCCTCATTCACTTGTAGTTTTAACATCTCCTGCACCTCTTGTTCTGCCATGCTTTTTTGACATTCAGGCAGCCTATAGGGTCTTGTTGCCATGACCTACAGCTATTTTGCATAAGTGTTTTAACTTTTGATGCAGAATAAAGGAATCCTTCTTTTAACTAACTAGAGGCCTCCCTTTTCTTGTCAAGCCTATAGGGTCTGAAACATATTTTCCCTGGTTCTGTCTCTATGATATGAGAAATCAAACCAATACTTCCTGGTATCTAAGAAAAACATAATTTATGCTTACCTGATAAATTCCTATCTTCTGTAGTGTGATCAGTCCACGGGTCATCATTACTTGTGGGATATTAACTGCTCCCCTACAGGAAGTGCAAGAGGATTCACCCAGCAGAGTTGCTATATAGCTCCTCCCCTCTACGTCACCTCCAGTCATTCGACCAAGGACCAACGAGAAAGGAGAAGCCAAGGGTGTAGTGGTGACTGGAGTATAATTTAAAAAATATTTACCTGCCTTAAAAAACAGGGCGGGCCGTGGACTGATCACACTACAGAAGAAAGGAATTTATCAGGTAAGCATAAATTATGTTTTCTTCTGTTAAGTGTGATCAGTCCACGGGTCATCATTACTTGTGGGATACCAATACCAAAGCAAAAGTACACGGATGACGGGAGGGATAGGCAGGCTCTTTATACAGAAGGAACCACTGCCTGAAGAACCTTTCTCCCAAAAATAGCCTCCGAGGAAGCAAAAGTGTCAAATTTGTAAAATTTGGAAAAAGTATGAAGCGAAGACCAAGTTGCAGCCTTGCAAATCTGTTCAACAGAGGCCTCATTCTTAAAGGCCCAAGTGGAAGCCACAGCTCTAGTGGAATGAGCTGTAATTCTTTCAGGAGGCTGCTGTCCAGCAGTCTCATAAGCTAAACGAATTATGCTACGAAGCCAAAAAGAGAGAGAGGTAGCAGAAGCTTTTTGACCTCTCCTCTGACCAGAGTAAACGACAAACAGGGAAGACGTTTGTCGAAAATCTTTAGTTGCCTGTAAATAAAATTTAAGGGCACGAACTACATCCAGATTGTGCAAAAGACGTTCCTTCCTCGAAGAAGGATTTGGGCACAAGGATGGAACAACAATCTCCTGATTGATATTCCTGTTAGTGACTACCTTAGGTAAGAACCCAGGCTTAGTACGCAGAACTACCTTATCCGAGTGAAAAATCAAATAAGGAGAATCACAATGTAAGGCTGATAACTCAGAGACTCTTCGAGCCGAGGAAATAGCCATTAAAAATAGAACTTTCCAAGATAACAACTTTATATCAATGGAATGAAGGGGTTCAAACGGAACACCCTGTAAAACGTTAAGAACAAGGTTTAAACTCCATGGTGGAGCCACAGCTTTAAACACAGGTTTAATCCTGGCCAAAGCCTGACAAAAAGCCTGAACGTCTGGAACTTCTGACAGACGCTTGTGTAACAGAATGGACAGAGCTGAGATCTGTCCCTTTAAGGAACTAGCGGATAACCCCTTTTCTAAACCTCCTTGTAGAAAAGACAATATCCTAGGAATCCTAACCTTACTCCAAGAGTAACCTTTGGATTCGCACCAATATAGGTATTTACGCCATATTTTATGGTAAATCTTTCTGGTAACAGGCTTCCTAGCCTGTATTAAGGTATCAATAACTGACTCAGAAAAACCACGCTTTGATAAGATCAAGCGTTCAATTTCCAAGCAGTCAGCTTCAGAGAAGTTAGATTTTGATGTTTGAAAGGACCCTGAATCAGAAGGTCCTGTTTCAGAGGTAACGACCAAGGTGGACAGAATGACATGTCCACCAGATCTGTATACCAAGTCCTGCGTGGCCATGCAGGCGCTATTAGAATCACTGATGCTTTCTCCTGTTTGATTCTGGCAATCAATCGAGGAAGCATCGGGAAAGGTGGAAACACATGAGCCATCCTGAAGGTCCATGGTGCTGTCAAGGCATCTATCAGGACCGCTCCCGGATCCCTGGATCTGGACCCGTAGCGCGGAAGCTTGGCGTTCTGTCGAGACGCCATGAGATCTATCTCTGGTTTGCCCCAACGTCGAAGTATTTGGGCAAAGACCTCTGGATGAAGTTCCCACTCCCCCGGATGAAAAGTCTGACGACTTAAGAAATCCGCCTCCCAGTTCTCCACTCCCGGGATGTGGATTGCAGACAGGTGGCAAGAGTGAGACTCTGCCCAGCGAATTATCTTCGATACTTCCATCATTGCTAGGGAGCTTCTTGTCCCTCCCTGATGGTTGATATAAGCTACAGTCGTGATGTTGTCCGACTGGAACCTGATGAACCCCCGAGTTGCTAACTGGGGCCAAGCCAGAAGAGCATTGAGGACTGCTCTCAATTCCAGAATGTTTATTGGAAGAAGACTCTCCTCCTGATTCCATAGTCCCTGAGCCTTCAGAGAATTCCAGACAGCGCCCCAACCTAGTAGGCTGGCGTCTGTTGTTACAATTGACCAGTCTGGCCTGCTGAATGGCATTCCCCTGGACAGATGTGGCCGATAAAGCCACCATAGAAGAGAATTTCTGGTCTCTTGAATGGAATGAAGGACACGGCATGCACTTTGAAGTTTTGTTAACCTGTCCTCTGTCAGGTAAATCTTCATTTCTACAGAATCTATCAGAGTCCCCAGGAAGGGAACTCTTGTGAGTGGAAAGAGAGAACTTTTCTCTTCGTTCACTTTCCATCCATGCGACCTTAGAAATGCCAGTACTATCTCTGTATGAGATTTGGCAGTTTGAAAGCTTGAAGCTTGTATCAGTATGTCGTCTAAGTACGGAGCTACTGAAATTCCTCGCGGTCTTAGTACCGCCAGAAGAGTGCCCAGAACCTTTGTGAAGATTCTTGGAGCCGTAGCCAGTCCGAATGGAAGAGCTACAAACTGGTAATGCCTGTCTAAAAAGGCAAACCTTAGATACCGGTAATGACTTCTGTGAATCGGTATGTGAAGGTAAGCATCCTTTAAATCCACTGTGGTCAAGTACTGACCCTCTTGGATCATGGGCAAAATTGTTCGAATAGTTTCCATCTTGAACGATGGAACTCTTAGGAATTTGTTTAGGATCTTTAAATCCAAGATTGGCCTGAAGGTTCCCTCTTTTTTGGGAACTACAAACAGATTTGAGTAAAACCCTTGTCCTTGTTCCAACCGCGGAACTGGATGGATCACTCCCATTAATAAAAGATCTTGTACGCAGCGTAGAAATGCTTCCTTCTTTGTTAGGTTTGTTGACAACCTTGACAGATGAAATCTCCCTCTTGGGGGAGAGGATTTGAAGTCCAGAAGGTATCCCTGAGATATGATCTCTAACGCCCAGGGATCCTGAACATCTCTTGCCCAAGCCTGGGCGAAGAGGGAAAGTCTGCCCCCCACTAGATCCGGTCCCGGATCGGGGGCCCTCAATTCATGCTGTCTTAGGGGCAGCAGCAGGTTTTCTGGCCTGTTTGCCCCTGTTCCAGGACTGGTTAGGTTTCCAGCCTTGTCTGTAGCGAGCAACAGCTCCTTCCTGTTTTGGTGCAGAGGAAGTTGATGCTGCTCCTGCTTTGAAATTACGAAAGGAACGAAAATTGGACTGTCTAGCCTTGGCTTTGGCCTTGTCCTGAGGCAGGGCATGACCTTTACCTCCTGTAATGTCATCAATAATCTCTTTCAAGCCGGGCCCGAATAAGGTCTGCCCTTTGAAAGGAATATTAAGCAATTTAGATTTAGACGTAACATCAGCTGACCAGGATTTTAGCCACAGAGCTCTGCGTGCCTGAATGGCGAATCCTGAATTTTTAGCCGCAAGTTTAGTTAAATGTACTACGGCATCTGAAATAAATGAATTAGCTAACTTAAGGAATTTAAGTTTGTGTGTGATGTCATCTAGTGTGGATGATTGAAGTGTCTCTTCCAGAGACTCAAACCAAAATGCTGCTGCAGCCGTGACAGGCGCAATACATGCAAGAGGTTGCAATATAAACCCTTGTTGAACAAACATTTTCTTAAGGTAACCCTCTAATTTTTTATCCATTGGATCTGAAAAAGCACAGCTATCCTCCACTGGGATAGTGGTACGCTTAGCTAAAGTAGAAACTGCTCCCTCCACCTTAGGGACCATTTGCCATAAGTCCCGTGTGGCGGCGTCTATTGGAAACATTTTTCTGAATATAGGAGGGGGTGAGAAAGGCACACCGGGTCTATCCCACTCCTTAGTAACAATGTCAGTAAGTCTCTTAGGTATAGGAAAAACGTCAGTACTCGTCGGTACCGCAAAATATTTATCCAACCTACACATTTTTTCTGGGATTGCAACTGTGTTACAATCATTCAGAGCCGCTAATACCTCCCCTAGTAACACACGGAGGTTCTCAAGCTTAAATTTAAAATTTGAAATGTCTGAGTCCAGTTTATTTGGATCAGAACCGTCACCCACAGAATGAAGCTCTCCGTCTTCATGTTCTGCAAACTGTGACGCAGTATCAGACATGGCCCTTGCATTATCAGCGCACTCTGTTCTAATCCCAGAGTGATCACGTTTACCTCTTAGTTCTGGTAGTTTAGCCAAAACTTCAGTCATAACAGTAGCCATATCTTGTAATGTGATTTGTAATGGCCGCCCAGATGCACTCGGCGCTACAATATCACGCACCTCCTGAGCGGGAGATGCAGGTACTGACACGTGAGGCGAGTTAGTCGGCATAACTCTCCCCTCGTTGTTTGGTGAAATATGTTCAATTTGTACAGATTGACTATTTTTTAAAGTAGCATCAATACATTTAGTACATAAATTTCTATTGGGCTCCACTTTGGCATTAACACATATAGCACAGATATCTTCCTCTGAATCAGACATGTTTAACACACTAGCAAATAAACAGCAACTTGGAAATACTTTTCAAAGTAATTTACAAATAATATGAAAACGAACTGTGCCTTTAAGAAGCACAGAAAAATATTATAACAGATAAAATAATTAAGTTATAGCATCAATCTTTGTCAGAATATACAGTTTTAGCAAAGGATTGTTCCCCTCAGCAAATGATAACTAACCCAGGCAGCAGAAAAAAAATACACAAATAAACGTTTTTTTATATCACAGTCAATACAATCAGCACAGCTCTGCTGTATGATTACTTCCCTCAAAAAAGACTCTTGAGATCCCTGAACTCTGTAGAGATGAACCGGATCATGCAGGAAGAAAATGAACCTCTGACTGAGTTTTTCTGATGCATAGTGAAAGCACCAAAATGGCCCCTCCCCCACACACATAACAGTGAGAGGGATCAGTGAACTGCTCTAATTTAAATCAAAACTATTGCCAAGTGGAAAAAAAGTGCCCAAAACATTTTTTCACCCAGTACCTCAGAGAAAAAAACGTTTTTACATGCCAGCAAAAAAACATTTTACCTCAATAATTAATTGTCATTTAAAACCTATTGCAAGTCCCTGCAAAATAGGTTAAGTCTATGTATACAGTTTAAAAGCCAGAGAAGTACCATTTCCCAGAAAACTGAAGTGTAAAATATACATACATGACAGCCTGATATCAGCTACATCTACTGCATTCAAGGCTGAGTTTACATTATAACGGTATGGCAGGATTTTCTCATCAATTCCATGTCAGAAAATAATAAACTGCTACATACCTCTTTGCAGATTAATCTGCCTGCTGTCCCCTGATCTGAAGTTTACCTCACTCCTCAGATGGCCGAGAAACAGCAATATGATCTTAACTACTCCGGCTAAAATCATAGAAAAACTCAGGTAGATTCTTCTTCAAATTCTACCAGAGAAGGAATAACACACTCCGGTGCTATTATAAAATAACAAACTTTTGATTGAAGATATAAAAACTAAATATATCACCATAGTCCTCTCACACATCCTATCTAGTCGTTGGGTGCAAGAGAATGACTGGAGGTGACGTAGAGGGGAGGAGCTATATAGCAACTCTGCTGGGTGAATCCTCTTGCACTTCCTGTAGGGGAGCAGTTAATATCCCACAAGTAATGATGACCCGTGGACTGATCACACTTAACAGAAGAAATACATGATTAAACTGGTTCACTGTAACAATTCTTCTTTTTGTTCAGCGGTCAAATGGGTACCCATGTGAATCTGTGTACTCTCAGTTGTACTACCCTGTAGAATCTCAGGACCCAAATCAGATTCTTGCTCCAATAGGTGTATGAATAGTGAACTCTGTATCTTACAAGGTTTCAGGAGGTTTACATGATATTATTGGTTGCCCTTCCTGGAACCTGGTTGAGAAATCTCATAATTTACCTCCCCTGTGCAACAAAGTACCTCAGATGGTCCCTGACATTTTGCCATCAGCTTACTATGGCTACTAGGAAGAAGCCCATACCATAATGAAAAAGCGGACGGCTGAAATTCAGTGAAATAAAAGTCCTTTATTTGAAGAAATCTTTAAAAACAAGTGGTCAAAAAGCAGAAAGTGCATGTTCAGAGCGCACACATAAGCACCAAGGGATAGGCTTGCTTACGCGTTTCGGCTGTAAGCCGTAATCATAGCATAGGTGAGCCTACTCCAGGTGCAATTTATACACATATTAATTACAGTGACGTCAGTAAAACCAAAGGGAGTTTAAAACAAAGTCACTCCTCTTAAAGTGCTAACTAGATTTAGAAGTGCTTGTTACTGGCCACAGTCCTGTACAAGATATATACTACTACATGTCAATAATATAAATCAGGTTTAAAGAATAGTACAAGGGCAGACCATAGCAAATAGGGGTATATACATATACATAGTACATACATGATGATAAAGAATCGTGAGCCGCTAAGTAATACTACTACATGTGTTCCCATGGATACCTTAATCTCCTACATGTATTCCAATGGATCAAACATCATGATACCTTAATAACGAAAAGTGTATGCTCATATATAAAACACCAAATGTAGTTAGTAATGTAGTATTATAGTTAAATGGAATATCAATGTACATGTATGTATGCTCATACATACAACACCAAATGTTGTTAGTAATGTGGTATTATAGTTAAATGGAATATCAATGTACATGTATGTATGAGCATATTACAGTGTAAACACAGACATCATGGCACATGTTAATATTCGTGGTAGTATCAATCTTATGTTGTGATTTTAGGGTTTAAGGTGCTGTGGGTCCCCTCATCTTGGACAGTGTAAACCCTACTCCCAATAATTGATAAGATCAAATTCGGAGTTAAGTCCATAGGGGACTCTAGTCCCTAATTTGAAGATCCACAGCATCTCCCTTTTCCCCAACATCACATCCCTATCTCCTCCTCTCTTGGGGTATGGGATCATGTCAATGGGTTGCCAGGAGAAGCAGGTAAGGTCTTGATTGTGTACTACTGCAAAATGGTTCACCAAAGGGGTGGTAGCCTTGCCAACACGTATAGTGGAAAGATGTTCCCTCATTCGTGATCTAACATCCCTGGTTGTGAGTCCTACATATTGCTTACCGCATCGAGTGCAAGTGATGCAGTACACAATATATGTAGATGTACAATTGAGACAGAAATTGATGTCATATACCTTCCCTGTAACAGAGGACCTAAAGGTATCCGATATAGTCAAATAGTCACATGCACCACATCTGGAGCTGCCACATCTGTAGGAGCCTTTGCTTGTGAGCCATGAGCTAGCCTGGGATGGTGATTTCTTAAGGACTGTGGGTGACAATATATTGCCTAATGTGCGGTTCCTCCGATAGGAGCATCTCACACCTTCCTGTACACATCCTAATAATCTCTCATCTGCTATAAGCATTTTAAAATGATGTTTCACAATTTTACATACATCTGCATACTGTAAACTGTAATCAGTTACAAAAGTGACACCTTTGTGTGTCTCTACAGTTTTGGATCTATTTTGTAATAGGTCCGATCTATGTATTTTGGAAACATCATTAAAGGCCCTGTTCACAGTTTTACGTTGGTAACCTCTCTGCAAGAGGCGCTTGTGAACTTCCTTCATTTGAGCTCGGCCCTCCATATCATCAGTGCAGTTTCTTTTTGCCCTGATGAGCTGACCTTTGGCAATAGCGTATGGAACATGTTTGGGGTGGCAACTACTTGCATGTAACAAGGAGTTGCCGGAGATTGGTTTCCTATACAGGCTAGAATAGATTCTACCTTCCCTGCTACCCCTTAGGGTTATGTCCAGGAAATTAATCTTGATCTTTTGGATCTCATACGTGAATTTTAGGCCTATCGTGTTGGAGTTAATGTTTAGTATAAAATCTGTCATAGCAGTCTCACTTCCACTCCAGATAAAAATCAAATCGTCGATAAAGCGACGAAAGAATATAATCTGGGACTTGTGGACATTTCTATCTCCAAAGACGTGGGACAGCTCCCACCAACCCATAAACAGGTTGGCATAGGAGGGGGCAAACTTAGCCCCCATAGCTGTCCCACGCCTCTGGAGATAGAACGTGCCCTCAAATTCAAAGAAATTATGGGTCAAAAGGAAGCGGGTAACCCTCAACACAAAGGTCTGAAAATCTTGAGAGAGGTCAGACCATTCCTGTAGGAAAAATGCAATAGCCTCTACTCCTCTATCATGAGGGATAGAGGAGTATAGGGCTGTGACATCAATAGTCACCCAACTATACAAGTCACTGTCCCACTTTACATCATCAACCAAATTGATCAAGTGTTTAGTGTCTCTCAAGAAGCTAGGCAAAGCTTCAACAAAGGGATTGAGTACCATATCCAACCACTGGGAAAGGTGCTCAAAAAGAGACCCAATCCCGCTGACTATAGGGCGGCCCTGGATATTATCAAGGGACTTGTGGACCTTCGGGAGGTGGAGGAACACCGGAATCACCGGGCACTCCACAAAAATGTATGCTGCTGTTTCCTGATCCAAGAAACCTTGTTCCACCCCATCATCCAGAAGGTCCTTCAACTCCCTTTGAAAACGTTTAGTGGGATTACTAGAGAGTGTCATATAAGAATCAGCATCATTTAGTTGTCTTAGAGCTTCATTCATATAATCCATCTTATTTAATATCACCACTGAGCCACCCTTGTCAGCATTACGCACTACAATATCTCTATTGTTAGACAGTTGTTCGAGTGCTGTTTTTTCCACTATACTTAAATTTTGTTCATTTCTCTTCCTAGACCTGGCTAGAGCTGTTAGATCTCTTTCAACTCTTCCAAAGAAGCCCTCCAAGATACCACCCCTACTATGTATGGGGTAAAACTTAGAGGGCCTCTTTAACCCCTTTATATGGGTAACACCTTCTTGATCATTTGACCTAGTGCTTTCTTTCATTAGGCTGTTGAGAGAAATAAGATCACATGATTCCATAAATGGAAGATCAGTGTTAAGATCAGTGTTAACCCATTTCTTAGGGGTGGGGTTCTCTAGTGTGGTAGTGTTAGTGTCTGAAAAGTGACCTTTCAAAGTAATGTTTCGGATAAGCCGGTTTACATCTATGATAGTTTTGAATAAATTGAAATCAGTTGTAGGAACAAATCCCAATCCGAGTCCAAGTACCCGTAATTGGGCTTCAGACAACTCATAGTCTGAAAGATTAATGACACAACTCATTTGTATTTTGTTTGTCTGTTGTCCCTTAATTTGTACCCCTGCCTCCCCGGTCTTGTCTTCCCTCCTCTGTCCGGGTTGGTCTGGGGCAAGGAAAAAACCTGCTCCAACTGTGATTGTTCCCCTTCTAGTCTGGGAGGAAAGCCACTACCATTAGTGGCTATTGGTTCTACTATAGTGGTCGGTACATTGCTAGGACAATATTTACTTGCCACAATTATGTTAGATGTCTGTATGGGTGTAGTAATGGATCTAACAATTTCCCCATGGCTGATTACTTGGGCGACAGGGTGTGTTGTAGGGGTACTCTTAAGTATACTTTTTACCCCACTAGTGGAAGCTGCCTCATCTCCACTGGTACCTGACCCATCATCCCCTGATTCAGCCTCTGTGTCTGAGAATCTAACCTGTTGTTGTCTACCTGATCCCCTTCTATTTCTACGGCCCCTGTTTCCCCTATTTCTATTTTGTGCTCTCCTGTTAAGGGAACGTTTACTTTTATTCCATATGTATACTGAATTGGTGTTATAATCAGTTTGATCACGTATGTACTTAGCATGTTTAATATCAATTACCTGTTTCTTAATACTAATCATCACATCTCTTAGTACAACATCAAATTTGCCATAATCAACCTCATTTCGTCTAGAGTTCAACTCTAATTGTAACAAACCTATCTCTTCTCTAACCAAACTGAGGAGCTTGGTTTTAAAGTCACATAGTAAAGCCATAAGTCTTAAAGAGCAGTCCGATAAAATGTCGTTCCAGGCCTCCATAAAATCTTTATCTTCTGTGTCAAAAGTAGGGAACTTATTAACCCTCAGGCCACGCGGTATGATTTGTATTTCAATGTACTTGCTCAAAGACCAGATATCCCACTGCAATTTAATTTCCTTTATTTTGAGTCTTTCAATGTCATCAAATAGCTCACTCAAGGTAGAGAAGGACTTGTCTGTTGAAAAAATCCTAGATAGTTCAGGACCTGGATCAGTAACAGTCTCTGAAGGTAGTAACGAATAAAACTGTACTAATTGACCACCTTGGTTTCCCTGCATAATGGAATCTCCCCACAGGTGTAGCCTGTGCTTCCTCATTATGGTATGGTTTTCTATAGCCTGATATTAGCGGTACGGCTCCCTGCCAAGTCCCTTCTCCACTGTGATGAATAGGCTCCTGGATTGAGAGGAATGTTGGTAGTTCCCTACAAATCGCTATACGCTATATATGGCACTTGGATTTGCTTCACCTGTGACAATTGGATTATAAGTCCTTGACCATTATAACTTACAGCAATTCATCTGTTCGGGAAGGATACCTTGTGACATCACATTACAGCGAATCAAGCCGTCATCCTTACTGCATACAAGTGACACACCCCTTGCCACCTGGATTGGCCCTCTGATCGGAGCAGCATGAGAAATCGATCCGTGACGTACAGACGTTAGCGTGCAGACAACACGCCTCCCGACCTGGTTTAAGAGCCGATCGAAGTCACTGCTGCTACACAGCCTGGTCCTGTGGATTTCTATAAGACAGAGGTACGGAGTGTCCGGAACTTGTAGTAAGTTTATGCGGACTCTTGCTAGGTGGTGAGACACCTTTTCTGCTGTCAAGAGTTACTACTGTTTACCTTTCTGAGAAATGGGATATTACATATGTATGGTCGGTCCCTATTAATATCCTATCCATTGTAAGGGAAGCAACCCCTCTCTCCAGTGCGCACTATAGGGTATACATATACCCATAGTCCGAGAGCCAGGACTTTACTTACTCATTCATTCATTTTTAGTGTGGAATCCACCCACTCTCTCTTTGTTGGTTTTTTTTTTTTTACTAGGAAGAAGCATCATAGCTTTGTCTCTAGGTTGGAATACTCTTTCCTGGGCATCCTGAGCATGTTTCAAATTTTCCCTTGAAAAATGGCCCAGCAGATCTAGGCAACATCTAAGATCTGCCACATATTGAAGCATATTTTTGGAGGGGGAAGGCTGTTATTCCCTGTGGGGAAAGGCTGTTATCCCCATAACTCGTCAAAAATTCCCCTGAGTTGTCATAAAAGCTCAAATAGAAAAAATTGTGTAGAGGCCTGGGAACTTCACGTAATGCAAATAGCAGAAACAACTTCATCACAGGCTCTTTTCTCTGAGTCTACAGATGATTTAATAAAGATGTTAATGTTCGTTAGTTCTTCCACCAGTCCATCAGTTTGTGGACTGTTGGCATCATTTTTGCCAACACAGAAGCAAGTTTGTTTTGATTCACTTGCTGGGCGCTAGATATAGCCAGTCAGGAGCTGGGTCTGATAAAAAGTGCAATAACAGTTGCCGCATTTGTTGCTTCTGCTGTTGAGCTTGCTGAGCCTTTCTCACACCACTTATAGCAGGACATAAACAGAGGTTTTAATGTAAACAGTTACAGACTTTATTGCATGACAGAACTGGAGAATAAACACAGCTTGTGTTCATCCGAGAAAAACAATCCAAAGTGCTGTACCTTTAAAGCCTACAGACAAGCTTTTTACTTGAATACTCTTGAAGCTGCAATTGAAGAAAATACAATAAAATCCTTTTTCCAGAGTAGCTTTTCATAGATGCACAGAAAGGAAAAAAAACAGCATTCAGCTAGAAAACAAACATACATTTTCTCTTCCTCACTGTTAACCTGAATAGAAGTTCAGCGTTTATAATCACCAGTACAGGTGTGTCTCCTAGATTGCTAGAGAGTTAACTCCTTCAATGCTGACTACTTCATATATGTGTTCATAGAGTAATTATGAGTGACAGGATCACAATGTTACAGTATCCTTTGTTGAAGAGTTAAATTAAGCAGGCTCATAGGAGCTTAAGGCCTCTATTTATCAAGGTCTGTCGGACCTGATCCGACAGTGCGGATCAGGTCCGACAGACCTCGCTGAATACGGCGAGCAATACGCTTGCCGTATTCAGCATTGCCCCAGCAGCTCACAAGAGCTGCTGGTGCAACGCCGCCCCCTGCAGACTCGCGGCCAATAGGCCGCCAGCAGGGGGGTGTCAATCAACCCGATGGTACTCGATCGGGTTGATTTGCGGCGATGTCTGTCCGCCTGCTCAGAGCAGGTGGACAGGTTATGGAGCAGCGGTCTTTGTGGCCGCTGCTTCATAACTGCTGTTTCTGGCGAGCCTGCAGGCTCGCCAGAAACACGGGGCATCAAGCTCCTTTCGGAGCTTGATAAATATGCCCCCAAGAGTGCACACTCTACGGAAGCAGTGTTTGCAACAATGTATAACATGGCTAGAAACATTGTTGCAAATACTGCTAACATAGAGTGATAATGAGACTCTAATGAAGGACAGATGTTCTGCAGGAAATGCATTATATGGTGTTTGTTACATAGCTAGTTTTTCCTTGTCACTATATTGTATGTGTTGCTTTATCAAAGGGGACTTCTCGTATATTATTATTGGTTGTTTATATAAAATTGATGGAAAATTGCTAATTTTATTTCTTTTGGATTTAAACTTTCATAACAAAATGCTAGAGAGCCATCAAAAAATGAAAAATGTAATGATTAAGATGTCTCCATTGTAATAGTATTATTAAAGGGGAGCAAGTAAAAAATACTCTGGGGAAAAAAATGTTGACAGATTTTGTTATTCTTCTATTTATTTCATGGTAGTGAGAGCCCACGATCCATTATGCACGGTATTCACTTCCTAGCCACTTCAATGAGGCAAAGTTTCCCAAAACTCTCAAGAACACTTCATCCCTCCTACGTCACTGGTATGCCAGTTTTATGTATAGCCATGTAAGGAGAAGAAAAGAGAAACATGTAGCAAAGGACAAAGCAGGGAAAATAGAGATGCAAAATAGGAACCGTCACCAAAAAATTATACATAAAAATTGGGTGGGGCCTGTGGACTCTTACTACCATGAAAAAAAATATTTATCAGTTAAGCATACATTTAGTTTTCTTTCATACAGTGGGGAAAGTCCACAATCAATTACACATGGGAACTTATACAAAAGATGTGGAGTCCACAAGTAATGATGGGTGGGATAAAAATAGAAAGAAAAATAAAAAGGGCAGATATCTATTTTCCAGATAATACTGCCTGTAGAACTTTCCTACCAATGGCCACTTCTGAAGAAGATAAAACATCAAAATGGTAAAAATTAGTGAAATAATATAAGGATGTCCATCTTGATGCCTTGCAAATTTGCTCAACCGAAATCTAATTTTTAAAAAGCCCAAGAAGGTGAAACTGATCTGGTAGAATGAGCTGTAATACGTTATTGGAGGATATTTACCTGCCTCCAAGTAAGCCTTGTGAAACAAAAGCTTAAGCCAAGCAGCTAAAGAAACAGCTGAGGTGTTTCGGCCTCTCGTGGAACCGAGAAAAGAATAAACAGACTGGAAGATTGCCTAAAAACTTAGGTAGCTTGAACTTAAAACTTTAAAACCCTTACCCCATCCAAACTATGAAGAATTCTTTCCTTTGAATTTTGAGAACTAGGACAAAGAGAAGGAACTACAATCTCTAGATTTATGTTACCCCCAGAGATGATTTTAGGAAGAAATCAAACGTAGTCCTTAAAAACGCCTTATCCTGTTGAAAAAATAAGATAGGGAGGATCACAAGAAAAAAAACTGACAAGTCAGATACTCTTCTAGCAAATAAAATTGTAATAAAAACAAAACTTTACAAGAAAGATATCTGATATCCAAGGAATGTATTGGTTCAAAAGGAGGAAATCCGAAAAATTGTAAAAACCAAATTCAAAATCCATGGAGACGAAATTGGTTTGATTACAGGACGTACTCTAGCAAAAACCTGAAAAAAATTCTGAAAATCAGGTGGGTTCGCAATATTTTTGTGATACAATGCAGCCAAAGCTGAAATCTGACATTATAGAGAACTGGCAGATAAGCCCTTACCCAAGCCCTTTTATAAAGATTGAAAATCTTAAGATTCTAAATAAATGAATAAAAAGTTATTCTTTTTTATACTAAATTAGAAAACCTTTCCCAAACTTGTAATAATTTTTTCTAGTAACAGGTTTCTGGCTTGGAATAAGGTTTCTATCACCTCAGCAGCACCTTGTTGCTTCAGAATTACGCGTTCAATCTCCAAACCTTCAAGTTGAGAGACTTAAGTTCTTGATGATAGAAAGGACCTTGCGATAGAAGATAATGATTTAAGGAAGAGGCCATAGAGGGCAAATGGACAAGAAAATCAGATCCACATACCAAGTTCTTTGAGGCCAAGGAGGAGCAATCAAGATTACTGATGATCGCTCCTGTTTTATCTGAAATATCACTCTGAACTGAAGAACTATTGGCAGAAAAATGTAAGCCAGATGATAAGACCATGGAGCTGCTAGAGTGTCCACTGACTATGCTTGAGGATCTCTTGATTTTGCAAAATACTGTATGTAGGAAGTTTGTTGTTTAAAGGATAAGCCATTGGGTCTATCTCTGGAAGATCACATCAATCTACTATCTGATTGAACACTACCAGATGCAGAGACCATTCTTCTATGCCCAGCATAGAATACAAGAGACTTCTTTCAACGCTGGAAAACTGCTAGTTTCCCCTTGGACATTAGTATATACCTCTGCTGTGACTTTGGGGCCTATCTATCAAGCTCCGAAAGGAGGTTGACGGCCCGTGTTTCTGGCGAGTCTTCAGACTCGCCAGAAACAGCAGTTATGAAGCAGCGGTCACAAAGACCGCTGCTCCATAACCTGCCCGCCTGCTCTGAGCAGGCGGACAGACATCGCCGGAAATCAACCCGATCTGGTTGATTGACACCCCCCTACTGGTGGCCCATTGGCCGCGAGTCTGCAGGGGGCGGCGTTGCACCAGCAATACTGAATACGGAGAGCATATTGATCTCCGTATTCAGCGAGGTCTGGCGGACCTGATCCGCACTGTCGGATCAGGTCCGCCAGACCTTGTTAAATATAGGCCATTGTCTTATTGGAAAAGAAAAAAAATCTCTACTTTCAGGGGAGGCCAGCTCTGGAGAGCCCCGAAGATAGCACAAAGTTTGAAGATTGGTAACCTCGCCTCCTGAGGAGACTAAACTCTGTGTACTCCTGGACCCCCATACTGCACCCCCAACTTGAGAGACATGCATCTGTTATAATTATATTCCAAATTGGACTAAGGAATGTATTGGTTCTATTTCCACCAAAATAGAGAATTCTTGAAGCCAAATTCAAAAAGATCCCTTGAGAAAAGTACTTACAAGTTGACTGGAACTTTGTTTTTCTGTGATCTGTCAAAAAAAACACCCCTCGTTGTAATGAAATCTATAATGACTCCTAGTTTGTTGGAATGAGATACTGCTAAAGGTAAAGATGGAGCCTGTACCAGAATATTGCCTAGATAAGAAGCCACCAAAATAGATTGAGCTTAAAGTACAAAAATAACATCACAGCTAAAAGAATTTGTTAAAAAAATATGATTCATCTTCAAAATAATTATCTGACACCTGGTCAAATAGATTGTCTCAGTAAAAAGATGAGGCTGTTGCTACGCAAGCAAAACTAATAGTTGATTTAAAAACAGCTTGAGCAAGGGTAGAAATGGCACCATTTACTCTTGGAATTGTTTCCCCAAAGTTCCCTACTAGCCATAGGTAAAGGAAACATCCTTTGAATACAGAAGTTTGGACCACTCTTTGGTTGAGATTTCAGATATCAGAGATGTGCAATCTTAAACATAAATGAGGAGAAATCAATATCTTGATCAGTTACTGCTAATCTTCAGAATGAACTATCCCATCATAAGATATATCTGAAATATTAGAGTCTGAGACTTCAAGTAAGTGTTTAGCTGTTTAGCCTCTTTGATCTTGAAAGACTGGACCTGGAGCAAAATCAAAGGGAGGGCAGATTCATTTAAAGGCAAGCAAAGCATTTGGTATAAAATGAACAAGCTTGCAATACAAACAATTAAATACATGGTCAAAGGAAAACTCTCTAAAGGATCTGGAATTCATATAATGGGGATAGTTCCAGTATGCTCTATTTAAAGTATATGAGAATTTAACAGACAGCAAGTAACACAGATACAGTGCAGTAAATAACATAAATTCAGTACAGTATTGAGCAATGAGGATAAGGAGACTTAAAAATTAAATATTGTCATGGACATAGACAGTGACATAAAACAGGGAAAGCAATAAAGATTAACCCTTTGAGTGCTAAGCTGAATTCTATATTTTTCTGTTTTTTACTATTTTAAAAAAACTTTTTTTTAAACTTTTTTATTTTTCCCCCCAGATCCCCAAGACCTATACCATTGGAAAGGTTAGGCGATGGTAGGTCTTGGGGGTCTGTAGCTGCTTAGATCCCTGAGATACAGGTTTCTAAGCAGCATGCCCCCTTTCCCTATACTTTGTATGGACAATTTTAAATAAAGTTGTGCGGTGACGTCATCACGTCATTGCGCGTGACGTCACCGCATGTAACGGGAAGCCCCGGCGATGCCTGTCACTATGCAGGCCAGATCGCCAGGGTAGGAGCTGGTGGGGGCCCCCAGATTGGAGAAAAGTAATTGAGTGCTAATGACGGCTCTGAGCCGTCATTAGCACTCAAGGGGTTAAGTAAGGATAAGCCTCTTTAAGGCCTAGATTTGGAGTTTGGCGTTAGCCGTGAAAACCAGCGTTAGAGGCTCCTAACGCTGGTTTTAGGCTAACTCTGGTATTTGGAGTCAGTCAAAAAAGGGTCTAACGCTCACTTTTCAGCCGCGACTTTTCCATACCGCAGATCCCCTTACGTAAATTGCGTATCCTATCTTTTCAATGGAATTTTTCTAACTCCGGTATTTAGAGTCGTGGCTGAAGTGAGCATTAGAACTCTAACGACAAAACTCCAGCCGCAGGAAAAAAGTCAGTAGTTAAGAGCTTTCTGGGCTAACGCCGGTTCATAAAGCTCTTAACTACTGTACTCTAAAGTACACTAACACCCATAAACTACCTATGTACCCCTAAACCGAGGTCCCCCCACATCGCCGACACTCGATTAAATTTTTTTAACCCCTAATCTGCCGACCGCCAACTACGTTATCCTTATGTACCCCTAATCTGCTGCCCCTAACACCGCCGACCCCTATATTATATTTAGTAACCCCTAACCTTCCCCCCACAACGTCGCCGCCAGCTACCTACACTTATTAACCCCTAATCTGCCAACCGCAAAGCGCCGCCACCTACGTTATCCTTATGTACCCCTAATCTGCTGCCCCTAACACCGCCGACCCCTATATTATATTTATTAACCCCTAATCTGCCCCCCACAACGTTGCCTCCACCTGCCTACACTTATTAACCCCTAATCTGCCGACCGGACCGCACCACTATTATAATAAAGTTATTAACCCCTAATCCGCCTCACTAACCCTATAATAAATAGTATTAACCCCTAATCTGCCCTCCCTAACATCGCCGAAACCTAACTTCAATTATTAACCCCTAATCTGCCGACCGGAGCTCACCGCTATTCTAATAAATGTATTAACCCCTAAAGCTAAGTCTAACCCTAACCCTAACACCCCCCTAAGTTAAATATAATTTACATCTAACGAAATTAATTAACTCTTATTAAATAAAGGATTCCTATTTAAAGCTAAATACTTACCTGTAAAATAAATCCTAATATAGCTACAATATAAATTCTAATTACATTGTAGCTATTTTAGGATTAATATTTATTTTACAGGCAACTTTGTAATTATTTTAACCAGGTACAATAGCTATTAAATAGTTAAGAACTATTTAATAGTTACCTAGTTAAAATAATTACAAAATTATCTGTAAAATAAATCCTAACCTAAGTTACAATTAAACCTAACACTATACTATCATTAAATTAATTAAATAAAATACCTACAATTACCTACAATTAAACCTAACACTACACTATCAATAAATTAATTAAATACAATACCTACAATTACCTACAATTAAACCTAACACTACACTATCAATACATTAATTAAATACAAAACCTACAAATAACTACAATGAAATAAACTAACTAAAGTACAAAAAATAAAAAAGAACTAAGTTACAAAAAATAAAAAAATATCTACAAACATAAGAAAAATATTACAACAATTTTAAACTAATTACACCTACTCTAAGCCCCCTAATAAAACAACAAAGCCCCCCAAAATAAAAAATGCCCTACCCTATTCTAAATTACTAAAGTTAAAAGCTCTTTTACCTTACCAGCCCTGAACAGGGCCCTTTGCGGGGCATGCCCCAAGAAGTTCAGCTCTTTTGCCTGTAAAAAAAACATACAATACCCCCCCCCCCCCAACATTACAACCCACCACCCACACACCCCTAATCTAACCCAAACCCCCCTTAAATAAACCTAACACTAAGCCCCTGAAGATCTTCCTACCTTGTCTTCACCATACCAGGTTCTCCGATGTCCTGATCCAAGCCCAAGCGGGGGGCTGAAGATGTCCATGATCTGGTAGAAATCTTCATCCAAGCGGGGCAGAAGAGGTCTTCCATCCGATTGAAGTCTTCATCCAGGCGGCATCTTCTATCGACATCCATCTGGAACGGAGCGGCAGCATCCTGAAGACCTCCGACGCGGAACATCCATCCTGGCCGACGACTGAACGACGAATGACGGTTCCTTTAAATGATGTCATCCAAGATGGCGTCCCTCGAATTCCGATTGGCTGATAGGATTCTATCAGCCAATCGGAATTAAAGTAGGAATATTCTGATTGGCTGATGGAATCAGCCAATCAGATTTAGCTCGCATTCTATTGGCTGATCGGAACAGCCAATAGAATGCGAGCTCAATCTGATTGGCTGATTGGATCAGCCAATCGGATTGAACTTGATTCTGATTGGCTGATTCCATCAGCCAATCAGAATATTCCTACCTTAATTCCGATTGGCTGATAGAATCCTATCAGCCAATCGGAATTCGAGGGACGCCATCTTGGATGACGTCATTTAAAGGAACCGTCATTCGTCGTTCAGTCGTCGGCCAGGATGGATGTTCCGCGTCGGAGGTCTTCAGGATGCTGCCGCTCCGTTCCAGATGGATTTTAGAATATTTGGGTGGGGATTATTGGAGTTTTAACAATAACAGATGCTGTTCCCTTTATGTATTACATTCAGTATACCTTAAATTAAAGTATTACATTTATATTAGCTAGGACAGACACCTGATGTGGATTCTAAAGAAACAGAACACACAACTAGTTAAACTAATTGTATAAGGAATACAATAGAGTTTGTAGCATTGAATTCCACAAAAACAATATCAATATTACTCCAAGGAAAATTATTTAGGATGAATACTCTAATTTAAAAAGTTCCATACCATTCATACTTTAAATCTTTATTTATATAAACTAGGAACCCACATTCACACAGTAGCAGAGGATTTTTAAAAACACTTAAACCTAGTTTTCAGGTAAGAATTAGAGGTTCAAATAATTATTCACCATTAGTAAACATGGGCCCACTGATATTGCAATATAGAGTAAGCTAAGCCCTTACAATCCGAGGGCTGGATTACTTTTAATTTTTAACATCTAATACAGTGGGCACCAGGATTAGGTATCTCTTATTGTTGAACCATAGTATCAAGTTAACAACTTAGGTAAGCAATTAAAAAAAGGCAGACAGGAGAGACACGGCTGCTCCTGCTGGACCCCTGACGCGCGTTTCACAGAAACCCCCTCTGAGGAAGCGTTCTGTGAAATATGTTTGTAGATATTTTTTTATTTTTTGTACTTTAGTTAGTTTATTTCATTGTAGTTATTTGTAGATATTGTATTTAATTAATGTATTGATAGTGCAGTGTTAGGTTTAATTGTAGGTAATTGTAGGTATTTTATTTAATTAATTTAATGATAGTATAGTGTTAGGTTTAATTGTAACTTAGGTTAGGATTTATTTTACAGGTAATTTTGTAATTATTTTAACTAGGTAACTATTAAATAGTTCTTAACTATTTAATAGCTATTGTACCTGGTTAAAATAATTACAAAGTTGCCTGTAAAATAAATATTAATCCTAAAATAGCTACAATGTAATTATAATTTATATTGTAGCTATATTAGGATTTATTTTACAGGTAAGTATTTAGCTTTAAATAGGATTAATTTATTTAATAAGAGTTAATTAATTTCGTTAGATGTAAATTATATTTAATTTAGGGGGGTGTTAGTGTTAGGGTTAGACTTAGCTTTAGAGGTTAATACATTTATTAGAATAGCGGTGAGCTCCGGTCGGCAGATTAGGGGTTAATAATTGAAGTTAGGTGTCGGCGATGTTAGGGAGGGCAGATTAGGGGTTAATACTATTTATTATAGGGTTAGTGAGGCGGATTAGGGGTTAATAACTTTATTATAGTAGCGCTCAGGTCCGCTCGGCAGATTAGGGGTTAATAAGTGTAGGCAGGTGGAGGCGACGTTGTGGGGGGCAGATTAGGGGTTAATAAATATAATATAGGGGTCGGCGATATTAGGGCAGCAGATTAGGGGTACATAGGGATAATGTAAGTAGCGGCGGTTTACGGAGCGGCAGATTAGGGGTTAAAAATAATATGCAGGGGTCAGCGATAGCGGGGGCGGAAGAATAGGGGTTAATAAGTGTAAGATTAGGGGTTAATAAATATAATATAGGGGTCGGCGGTGTTAGGGGCAGCAGATTAGGGGTACATAAGGATAATGTAAGTAGCGACGGTGTCCGGAGCGTTAGATTAGGGGTTAATAATAATATGCAGGGGTCAGCGATAGCGGGGGTGGCAGAATAGGGGTTAATAAGTGTAAGGTTAGGGGTGTTTAGACTCGGGGTACATGTTAGGGTGTTAGGGG